>NW_006800097.1:534145-595969 GCF_000485575.1 Poecilia formosa
CGAGTCACTAAAACAAACCTGGTTCAATAACAAGTGCAAGATGTAATAAGAGAAAGAGAGACAGTTAACAGGTGTGCTCTGTGAAACTAGCTGATTCCGGGCTACTCTATCTGGCTAATTCACAGAGTGAAAAAGGGTGGGACATCTGGATGAAGGTCGTCAGAAACCAGGCTAGTCTTTCTCGCACCCAGCTTAAACAGAGTTTACTTCAGTTCTGGGTAGGGTAAATCTCGGCAGATTTAGGAAACTCAATTCACCCGTTAGACGGAGAGCTGGGAGCAACATCTCCCTCCTCTCAGAAGAGGAAGTAGAGAGAGAGAAGGGGGGGAAGGTGTTGTGCAACAACAACGTACACCTTGAATTTTAGTTTTTTTTCTAATCTAATTTATAAACAGTCAAAATATCTTGTTTTCCTTTTAGATTTTCAATTATTTATGTCTGTCTGCTAAGTTTTGGTTCTTCATTTGCTCCCCATGCCTTTGAATTGCTTATGTGTGCAGTTTTTCTTAGTTTGTTTACAGTTAACAAAACTTTGTTCCGTTTTCACTTGCCTTCCTGTAATTTCCGATGTGTTCTTTTAGATCCTTGACCTTTATTTAAGACCTGTAATATTTATGATTTCTATTTATCGAACCTAATAGGGATGCAAGTCAGTGTAAATCTAGTTTGTTTACCTTTGATGAATTAAAAGCTTTGTCAAAATTTGTAAAATAAATCTAAATCACCGTTAGCCAACACAAACATGAAACACTTGTATGCTTATTTAAATCTCTGTCTTACCATAATTTGTCTTGATAATGGCTTTATCCAGTGCGAAGCTTATGTTTTCCTGAAAATTGGAAAACTGAAAAATGCAGTTAATCCTACTCCAGTCTTCACTTGTGAGTGACAAAATATTCAGGTTGACAGTCATTTGAAATGTCCCATCATTGTTGGGGAGAGACTCAAAGGGGTCAACATTCTCATGTATCTTTTCTCCATCTCTACTCCAGAATATGACAGCTTTATTAGGATAGAAACCTGTTGCATGGCAGCTGACAGGAGAGGTAGGTGTTTTCTGGAGGAGAAACAATGAGGGTAAAACTGGAAGGAGAAGCAAAGAGAACTTTTAACACAAGTATTATCCAAGTGTTCCAAGATGGTGATAATTTTTAACTGTAAAATGTTTAATATAGAAATGAACCTTCACTAGTACTAATACTCCTGCAACAAATATTAATCCATGCATTCATTTTATGTAACTGCTTATTCATACACAAACCTGTACAGCTAACTTAAAAAAATCATCATTGAACCTAATGTCCATATTTTAGGATTGTAGATGAAAACTGGATTAAATATCAGAACACCATGCATGTACAGAGAGAACATGTAAGTTCCAGACAAAACATGACATCAGCAAAACTTATCACCCAAAACCTTAAGCTGGAAAACCAGCGATTAATATCAATATCGCAAATCCTTTTGATCAGTTTGTGCAATTAAAAGCTGAACTACAATCAATAAACAATAACCTGGATTAACACTTTGAAGCTGCAAATGTTTTCTGATTGTATTTACCAGTCAGTCTAGCAACCAATGTACCTCTTCTCTTTATAAACCATGAGGTCCAGGTGCTTTGTTGAGCTTAACTTTTACCATGGTGTCAGCAACCTTTGCTTCAGACGGGGAAATTAAAGAATGGTCTTTGGTAATTGGGTGACTTATAAAAAGTACTCAGGTTGTTGGCAAAAGATAAGGATCTAAATGCTGGGATCCCTACTTCTTCCCCTACTCTGCTCAACATGACAATTACTCCTTTCCATGCCACCCTAGTGTAGCACAGTTAATTGTATTTATTTATTTTATTTTTCTTTATGAACCTTCTCAAAACTAATTTTCTTTGAATTGACATGTCTGTTATATATTATTTCTGTTTTATTTTGCTTTCATTTTTGGTCCCTAGTGTGTAAAAATCCACCCTCATCTATGAATATTTGTTTTTCTTTGTTTTTTAATTGTATTTTATTTTGGTGGGGAAGCTTTTATTTTCTTACTTCCTGTTTTTGCGTGATATCCTGTGTGTTCCCGCTGCCCTCCTCAGTTCGCGCCAAGCTGCGCTGGGGAGAGGTAAGTGTACAGAGTTGTCTTTCATTTGTGTATTAAAATATTGAAAACGTTCTAAAAAAATATGTTGTAAACTCACATGTTATATATATTGTTGTTTAACCGTTCATGTTTAGCGCAGCTCTATGCTGGGCATTTGTCTCCCACATTGGTGACACCCATCAAGTTTTCTGTATCAACATGGTTATTTTGTTTTTATTATTTATTTTTTTCTTTTGGTTGGTTAGGGTGTTTGTGGAGAATCCGGAGCCCAGGAGCTGCTGTTTAAAATGTTCTTGTTTTGAACAGGTATGTGTGTTTCAAATGTTATTTGGATGTGAAATTAATCTATTTAGTATATTTCTATGTTATGGTGGAAGATTGTAATTATAGGGCAGATTATTTCTGTTTAGGTTTTATTTTAATTGTTTTGCATGACTGTAGATTTATTTTGTTAGTGAACATCAGAGAATTTTGGTTTTGTTTAATGCATTTCTGTGTCAGTTCGCGCCAAGCTGTGCTGGGGAGAGGGTGTTTGTGGAGAATCCGGAGCCCAGGAACTGCTGTTTAAAATGTTCTTGTTTTGAACAGGAATAAAATTATCCTGAATCCTGATTCCGGTGTGATTGACTTCCTGTTACCAACCGCTACACTAGCATTACCAGTAAAGAACTGACTTTCCACCTTGTCTTTGTATTTCCTTTTAGTCTTTTGTAAAATTGATCTGAAGTTGTTCCTTTTTGTTTGGCTAGGTTTAGGTCCCCCTCTCCTTTCTACAATCCTCAAGTACGACACAAAACAGCAGATATAGATCACACAAAGAATCCACCAAGCGAAGCGCAGCTGTTGACAGCTGCAATAAGCCGCTGGAATGTGGATGTTGATGATGCAAATATTTTAAACTTAACAAATATGTTTGTTATATTACTATTCTACTATTTCACAGTGTATGGTTGTTATTGACATATGACCCTGTGAAGGATTGGTGACCTTTCCAGGAAGTAACCTGCCTCTTGCTCATTGGCTATAGTGACGCGCACCAGTTCCCTAACCTGAGGGGAGGCAATGAATGCAATAATGGTTGCATTAATGCTTTAAATAAGATTTCCTTATTGCTCTTGAGTGACGGTATCATGAAAAGTGAAATAAGGACGTCATTTCTGCTAACCTAGTGGAGTGTGTGTAAGCTTACCTGGAGTCTGTAGCGAGCTGTTTCCATAACCCAAATACAAATTAAATAAATGTCTGCAGTCATCTTTAAAAGTATTTGTCCAAAAAAATTTTTCCTGTCCATTTGTGTCCCAATTGAGCTTGGTGATAACAGTATGAGGTATTGGGGCTATCCATGTCAGGGTGCCAAGATCAAAACTTATTAAGTCTTCACCATCGTAACCAAACTGAACAAAAGCACTAATGGTTTCAGAATTATCATCCCAAGAACATCCAATAGTTCTTTGAAAAATGTGAACACCTGAGATAGGTAAAAGAATTAAAATTTTTTTTATTTTATTTAAAGCAAAGGAATCGGTGTAAATATATACAAATGTTTACATTTCTGAAAAAAAATATTTAGGTTACAAATCTGTCATATTGATAGTAGATTAAACAGAAAATACACATTTTAAAATTCAAAGCAGAGTTTAATTACCAAATCCTAATACGTCTACTGCAAATGTATTAAAGCATTTAACAAAGACATCACTTACCTTCAGACTGATTAAAACGCTCCATCAAACTTCTAACAGTGGAAATAAATTCAATGTTGTTCTTTTTGCACTTTTCACTTAACCACGATTGATGGTTAGGATAATCTCTGAACACATTCTTCATCCAAGTGGTTCTTGGTTCGAGTTGTATTTTGTTGCTGTCACAATAACCAACTGGTATGTCATCAAGTATTCCAACAGTTACAAACTCAGGAACGTCTGGAGCTCCTGAGATGGCAAAAATGATGCTACTTATAAGGTGTTGTGCTGTAGGAAAGACATACAATTAAATTGGGCTTTGTTAATTCACTTGTAAGTTCTAATGACTAATTCACTATAATTACCTCTCTCTCTCTCTCTCCCTATATATATATATATATATATATATATATATATATATATATATATATATATATCGGTGACGTGCAGTGAGGTTCATGGCTGGTGAGGCACCAATTTAATTATAATCGGATTTACAAATCTAGACCCCCTGCATGTTATTGTTTACATAAGGAAATTTTGCGCATGCGTACAATGCTGGAGGGCAAAAAGGCTATTCCTTTACATGCCATTCATGATTCCGTGATCTCAATCAAACTTAGACATGTAGATATTATTAATTTCGTGCTGTGCTAAACAGCGAAGGGAGAAACCGTTAAAGTACAACTCAAAACCACGTCTTTCTCGCTCTCTGTATCAGCGCAGCTACTGTATGGCTAACTCGCTGTTACTGTCTCTTACTCTGCAGTTGTGGAGTCACAATGTCTGGGTTCATGAGCGCCCCCTGCGATGAGGCACGAGAACTGCCTGCCTCACCTCGAATCTTTTCGCTGCCGTTTCTGATCGCTCCTCAGCACACGAAACACGTTAGACACACAGTTGGTGACAATAAAAACACAGTACATTAAATACATAAGCTAAATTATTGAAAATCAGTTCATAGATTAGTAGATTCAGTGGATTTGATTATTACATATTATTTTTCCATGATGACAGGTGAGGCTCAGCCTCACCTGCCTCCCCTGACCGCACGTCACTGATATATATCTTAAGAATCTTTTGATTCACAAATGTAAAGGGATTCTTCCATTATACTGTGCTGTGAAATCAGGCTGTTTTTTCTCTTATGTGTCCAAGTATGGCTGGAATACAACTACAGGTGCTGGTCAAAAAATTTTTACATCATGAACAGATTGATATATTTCAAATGCTTTCTTCTTTTAATGTTGATGATTATAACTCACAACTAAAACCCCCAAATTCAATATCTCAGAAAATTTGAATATTACTTCAGAGTTCAGACCAATACAAAAAAGGATTTTTAGAAATGTTGGCCAACTGAAATCTATGAATATGAAAAGTATGAGCATCTACAGCTCTCAGGTCTTAGTTGGGGCTCGTTTTGCCTAGATTACTGCAATGCGGCGTGGAGCTGCTCGGGTGTTGTTAGATCCCATGTTGCTCTGATAGTGGCCTTCAGCTCTTTTGAATTGTTGGGTCTGATGTATCACGTCTTCCTCTTGACAATACGCCATAGGTTTTCTAAGGAGTTAAAGTCAGGAGAGTTTGCTGGCTAAGAACAAGGTTACCATGGAAATTAAACCAGGTACTGTTGCTTTGGCACTGTGTGCAGGTGCTAAGTCATGTTTGAAAATTAAATCTGTATATCCATATAGTTGGACAGCAGTCAGAAGTGCCCTAAAACTTTCTGGTAGATGGCTGTGCTGACCTTGGACCTCAGAAACTCAGCTCTCTACAAATGTGTGTAGGAGCAGATTATGAATGAACGTTTTTGTGAATGGGTATTGGGTCACATGGTTCATCAGCGGTCTATTTAATAGGAACCTTTGTTGGTGAAGACAGGTATTCCTCCTGAAAGGCGGAAAAAGTTTTTCATCGCTGAATGCTGTACGCTCAAAGCTGAACGGTGAACGCTACATACCGTCACAGGTGTTTGATGAATCGTAAAATATACATTTTCTGGCTTTGATGATCACTGCCGAGATGCAAAGAAAATAAAGGGATGACCTGCAGAACAATCAAATACAACTCTGATTTTAATTCAGCTGACAAGGTAATCAACACTTCACCTTTCCCTTGGCATACCACCTTGGTGGCTTAAAGCTTTGGCTGAACACAGAGGTCTGTGCACAGCCTGCCTCTTTAGCAATGACATTTGTGTCTTGCCCTCTTGTGCAAGGTGCCAAAGATAATCTTTTGGGCAACTGTCAGGTCAGCAATCATCTCAATTATTGTGTAACTTACAGAACTGAACTGAGAGACAATTTAAAAGTCTTTGCAGGTGTTTTGAATTAATTAACTGATTAGTGTGTGGCACCAGGGGTTTTCAATATTGAACCTTTTCACAATATTCTAATTTTCTGAGATACTGAATTTGGAGTTTTTGTGAGTTGTCAGTAATAATCGTCAACATTAAAGAAACAAACATTTGAAATATATCACTCAGTATGTAATGAATGAATATAATATACAAATTTTACTTTTTGAATGGGATTACTGATTTATATCAACTTTGACACATTATTCTATTTTTTTTACCAGCACCTGCACATAGCTGAGGGTTGAAGCATGAATTTTGCTTTGTCAAAAAATAAAGTAAGTAAAATGTGACTACCTGGAGATACAACATGGCAGATGAAAAACAAAGCAAAAATCTTCATCTTGTCTTTTGTTATTTTGATGAAATTCTGTTTATGGAGGAAACAAATCAGTCAACATATACTTAGCACAATATACTGTGTCTAAAAATTTGCTGTCTAAAAATAAATTTAGCATCACCATTTACTTAATCAAATAACTTGTCATTATCAGTAAACCTTAAGAACAAAACTACTTTCAAACAAGATTTTTGAGTGCTAAGAAGACTGTATTTAAACTGATTATAAAAGTGATGTGAATCACCTTTTTAAATTAGTATTTTGTCTTATACTGGCTATCATGAGACTGCACTCTAAGAAATGAAATTCTGATGCTGCTTGTTTTATGTTCAAATTACTACTTAAATTACGTTTTTATGCTAAACATACTCGGTTATGTCAACTGGTTCCACTAAATTAGCTTATTTAACTAGAATATGAGAATATGAAATTCAGTCAACAAAATCACAGAACCAGCAGTATGTGAAAAAATAGAACTAAACTTAAGTCTAAATTATTGAATTTACTCAGCTGAATTTATGTCTTTATTTAAATGATTATGTTGAAAGTACAGGTATAACACCCTTTATTTTAATTAGCTTAGTGGAACCAGTCGACATAAATTGGTTAAATAAGTTGAACATTTCATTTCTTATAGTGTGTCAGAGATCAGAGTTCCCGTAAAAGAAAGAAAAAGTTTGAAAGCATAAAGTTTTAGGTAAAATAATAAGTACCTCAAAGTACAACAGAAAAAATGGTGTAAAGTCAGACAACAAATGTACCTGGCAAACGCCTGGCTCAAACTTTTAGAGTTAGGTTTTATCTCACTACCTCACCATACCCTGTCCAATAATCCTGCTTCTTTCCAAAGATCTTCTGTCCTTGCCCCTCTCCTCTTTACTCAGTTCCAATGTATTATTTCTTACTAGATTTAAACCTCAGTTTGATATACCATTGTAGTTGCAGAATGAGAACACTTACCTGTAGATTGTAATTGTAACCTTGCTCTTGGATATTTGTTGTAGGAAATAAAAGTCTCCCCAATTTTTAACAGCGGTTTTGTAACATACACAGTGACAACGCACGTCGTTCGTCTTAAATGGAGAACTGAAAGCAGAAGTTATCATGGATCTTTTTTAGCCAATTGGAATCTGAGACATGATCATAGATCACATGATAGTCAGGGTGGTATCTGAGCTACTTTTATGATTGCTGTAAAATCTGTCGCTCTATGCATTTGGCAAGGTTTTTTTCTTAGAAACCAAACTTTTTTTTTATACCATATTAAATAACTGATCTGGACTTTATTGTTTATGTAATGGGGGAGACAAAAAAAAAATCAAGGTTTGAAGATAATTTTTAATTAAAGATTTATGAAGCATAACAGCTTGATTTAGGTTTACAGTCTCTGCGTATTGCTCATTAATGTCAAGATTGTAGAGTGGTGAGGAAGACGCAGTGGACCCAGGTTTGTAGAATAAAACGATGATTTAATGACTAAGAGTACAAAAATCCAGGCAGCACGGGCAGGAACTCAGAATTTGGTAGCAACTGGTAAAAAGTACTCAAAATGGGAACAAAAATGGCAGTGGACAAGACAAGAACCCAACAAGGAACAAGAGACACAGGTGGGATTAAATACACAGGGTAATCAGGGGAATGAGACACAGCTGGGATCAATCAAAGGGTAGCCAGGACAACAAGGAGAATCAGCTGACGCAGAAACCAAAATAAACTCACAGAAAAACTCAAATCCTCATAATTAATGTCCATTTTGGAAACAGATCTCACAACCTAAGCTGCTAAAACATCATTATTGATTAAAACAGCAAAAATGTGGTACAAAATTGCATTTAATCACATTATTTTACTCAACATATCCAGATTTATTGCATCTTTAAATTATATACACCGTCACAAAACATCATGCAAACATCAGAAATATTTAATTGGTAAACTGGTATAATTTGGAAATGGTAAGCTTAAAGCAAGGAGATAGGCATAGTATATCAATATCAAATGTAATACATTTTAAACATTTTACATAAAAAATTATCCAAAACATATCACCACTGCTGTCTTGGTAATTACTTTTTCAGCATCCATTTGAAATAGTTTTAGCAGTAAAGCTTTGCTGCATGTCTGTTAACTTTGACTCAATTCACATTTAAATAGTTATTTAGATTAGCATTCACTAACATACACACATATATTAGTACCTGTTCATAATACATTCACAAACTAAAATTTAAATTTCTTTACATTGGCTACATTATGAAAAGGAATGCTGTTAAATGTACATCCATTTAAAGTTGGCTTTTTTTAAGCTTCCAGAGCCAGTTATGGTTCTCCAACAGAATAGACATTTTGTCATGATTTGGAGATGTGATGGTGAGGAGAAACGCAGACGAGCCCGGGTAGACATGTTTAAAGTTGATTTAATGACAAAACCAGGTCACAAATTCCAAAACCTCCAGAAGCACAGGGGAACAGCCAGCACCATAGACATCAATACGTAGACCCTCATGGAGCGCTGAGTCATACGTAAAAGCGTCCGCCATCTTGTAGGTGGCAGCAGAGGATCGGAGCTCCTTAAGTTCTGTGCTGTGAGGACTTGTTTCAACCGTTTTACGAAACAAACTGGATTCACTACGATTACCCTCACCAGGTAAGGATGAAAGATCAGAATTACTTGACTTTGCAGCCAGAAATTCGCTTTTAAACAACCGAAAAATATTTCCTATGTAGCTAAATTGGCCCGAAATAACCGCTGATTGTTAGCTTAGCAGCTAATGTTTTCATACTGTTTTCTAATGAGAGAGAGGTGATGAAAAACCACAGTAAGAAGAGAAGTTCATTAGAAACCAGAGGATTTAGTGAGGAAAGATCAGTCAGGATCAGAGCTGGAGCTGCTGTTCTTCAGTCTGTTTCCAGCTCAGCTTCTCCATGTCGGTATTTAGCTATAAAGATGCTACGAGTCAGAGCCCAACATACTGAAAATGTATTTTTATGAATGTGAAAGAAACATATACGGAACATATCGTAGCCTATGTATTTTCTATTACACTTTTGGATAATTTCTCTTTTATCCTTGGCTTTAGCCTGTGAACCAGGACGTCTCAGAAGTCATTGAGTTCTCTAGTGATGGGTCCAGCAACACCGATGCGTCGGCGCATGTATCAAGCCCCATAGACCAACACTCGTGTCGGTGCGCGTATTGGTTTCAGCAAGTCACGTGACCAATACAGGAACTGTTTCAAAATGACGCTGGATGCCAAACTGTGTTTATAAGGAAGCGAATCTGTCAATCTGTCAAAAGAATTTGCCAAACAAATTCTTGATCTTTTACAGCATCAACTACGGAGCAGTTTCAAACAAAATGTTTCCGCAGTGTGGGACCATTTTGATCTTATACTGGAAAATAAATTTGTTTTCGTTTTTGTCGTTTCATCCGGTTATCAGTTTCTACTTGATCTATCTGAACCCAAATTCAGCTGAAACTGACTCTTAGTTTACTTTCATATTATGTTCTGCAGTTTAAGTGTCGCATTTGTTTAACTAAGCTGTCTTATTTAAATAAATCCACCTCCTCAATGCTGAGGCATCATGAGGCATGAGAATGAAGTCCCAGATACACCTAGAATAAACTCTGATATACAGCCATTCTACAAATTACTCAGTTGCGTTTTATAAATTATTTCATATACAGTGATCCTTCGCTATAATGCGGTTCACTTTTCACGGTATCGCTGCTTCGCAGATTTTTTTGTGCAGTTTTTTTTCCCACAGTGTTCTTCGTCCTAATTGACCATATGATTGTTAAAAACAGTCTCCGCGCTGCCCGAGTGCCAATAACGTTACGGTGTTTAATACAGATTGGCCACTCAGGAGATGGAAACTGAAACTTTCGATGTCTCCTGAAAAAAAAAAAAAAAAACTGTGGCCAGAGGCAGCGCAAAACCCGACTGGAGGCTCGTTTGATGAGATCCATCGCGCTGCTGTAGATACAGCTGTGAATCTCGCGGGGCAGGTTGGAGGAGACACTTTAATGACATGACTGCGGATCACATTAAGGCCCGATTGATGCACACGCACATCCGCTGACCTGAAAACAGGTTTTGTTCTTTGGTTTCAATGTAAAGTATTTATTTATGCTGTGTAATAACTGTAAAAATGAAGGTAATTATGTAGAGGAATATAATTCTACTAATAGTTAAAAGGCATGTTGTTGGTTGATTCACATTAAGATATGTTTTGACTGAAAAGAAATGTACTGTGTCAAATGTACTGGGTCAATCTGACCTAGAAGTCAGAAAGTCAGAGTATAGCACCTTTAAATTCCTCTATAACTACTTCACGGATTTCGCCTATCACGGGTTATTTTCGGAACGCAACCCCTAAGAAAAATATTCGCTGTAAATGTAGTGTTTACTTATTTTTTTCCTACAGCAGGAGAAGTTTTGTCAAAAAAGCGTAACAGGCTAAATTTCAAAAATGTTGGAAAAACTTTTTTTTAAATAAAAATGTGTGGGAAAAAACAGTCCATATTCCAAACACATTCACTTAAATTTTCACTTTATGGAACATATTCACATTCTTTGACTGTATATCAAATATATTTTAAATGTAACTGAAGATATGACATAATACAACATATAATATTCAATAAAATACAAAGACTTAAATCTTATTGTATAGACTTGGTCATCAACTCACTACGTTGCCTGTAGGAATTTTTAATGTCCAGCAGGTGTCAGTATTGAGCGACACAGTATCGACACAGTATCAATACAGTGTTGCTATGAGTCGAAACGCCTCATGACGCCTCATTTACCCATCACTAGAGTTCTCCCAGTGTGACCAGCAGTCTGAAGCCTGTGACCAGTGTTCCCAGTATAATAAATAAATGTTTTATTCTTTCACTAAAACTGGCATTAGCCAATGAAACGCGGCCCCTGTGGTAAGGTCCATTGAAGAAGGACCCGACAAGGAACAAAGACAACAGGTGGACTTAAATACACAGGGAAGATAATTAGGGAATGAGACACACCTGGGAAGCAATCAAGGGGAAGAAGTCAGGACACCACAAGGACTCACAGGGGAACAGAACTAAATAAACACAGAAAAACCTCAATAAATACACAGAAAAAACAGATCCCAATATTTATGTTAGGACCTTTTACTCATTCTTATCAACTGCTGCCAATGAAGGTGGCATGCAATACAAATGATGGTAATAAATGAAATACAGTATAAAATAATTTTCCAAAGAACAAAAAAATCATTTATGTGTACAAATTAAATGACCTATGCTACTTTGAATAAATCTAACTTACTGTTTAATTTGTGATCATAAAGGCTTAAATACCCACAATCCCATTAGGAGACCAAAGTCAGAGCAGGATGCTGCATTTCTCCATCTTGATTCTCAAGTCAGTTTCTCAGAGAGACATGTTTTCAGAGTCTGAAGAACAAAAACATGCTGTTGATCTACTAATCTTAGAATTACTTCACCTATTATTTGGTGAAACACAAATTAAATGTCAGAAAAAGAGCAACAAATATTAGGACTTACCAGACATATATGGTCTTTCTGAAACTAATACAGATAATTTGGGTTTTAATATTTAAACATGTTACACAACTTTGAGAGAGAACACATCTTTATTTTATATTCTTCTATTTAATGTTACATTCAACATAAGAGTAAATTTATTTTATTCAGTTTGTACTTGATTAAGTTTGAGGAGGAATCCAGCTTTAAGGTGCTCTTACCATTCCTCTTCTTGTAGGCAGTAAATGCTACAGCGATGATAATGATGGCAATCACAACAGAAATGACAGCAATGACGATTCTTATCTGAGATGATTCATCTGTAGAAAGTCAAACAAAATTAACATTTCATGTAAGAACACAGGATAAATTAGAAACTGATATATTAATATTAATGCGAATATATCAATATTAAAAAACATCCACATTATTATTACATAATCATATTATTGTTATATAATATTACTGCTGTTAATATATTTACAAAACAGTAAAACCCATTTATTTGAGTATTTGACGTATGGTTGTGTGGGAGATTGGAACTATGATTTACAATAAGGGAAAATCCCAAAGGGGATAATAAAGTTTCTATCTATATCAAGCCATAGATGTTATAAAAACTGATGTATTTTTTGAGAAAATGTCACATAAAGGGATCTTATTTTTAAGAAGTGCTAAACAAGATCAGCAGTGTTGCAAACAAATTTTCTCCAAAAGTTTAAGTAAAGCAGAATATGTTTATTGTTTTCCAGACTTTCTGATTTAAGCAGAATTCATAAGCTTTAGCATACATGTCCAAAATACTGATAGTTATGATGCTGAAATATGGATATTTATCCTCACCCCAGTTGGTCTCGATTACTTCTTTATCCAACTTGATCAGGATTTTGTCCTCAGCTCCAATAAACTGAAACACACAGTCGTACCTCACCCAGTCCACAGGTGGGATTGATGAAATATCCAGATCAATATGATACTGGAATGTACTATCCTCATTGTTGAGGACTTCTCCAGGGTTCACACCTTCATGAATCTCCTCTCCATCCTTCCTCCAGAACATCAGGAAACTCTTTGGGTAGAAACCAGTAGCGTGACACCTGACGGGAGAGGAGGGAGTTTTCTGAAGGAGAGAAACTGAGGGGTAATCTGAACACGATGGGGGGGAAAACAGAAGAGGAAAGAGGTCGTAAGTATATGTAATCCAAGTTTATGGCTGTGTTGATTTAATTATGTTTCTATGACAATTTAGAGCAAGTTGGTTGAAAAATATGAGCAAAGTACTTTTACTCAAATGGCTTCAATCAGAACTAACTGCAAAACATAAGTGTTATTGAAAACATAATTTTAGAGATAACTCCTGAAAGAGAGGGATAAGCATAAAATTAATGTTTATGTTTCAGCTGACTGAATGGAAGTACATTCAGTCAGCTGAAGAACTGTATCTGTTTTAAACAAAGAACTTTGTCCAGAGACCAATGAGGTATTAAATAACCCATAGCATAGATCTGTGAGCAGATAACGGTGAAGAACTGTACCTGTTTTAAACAAAGAGCTTTGTCCATAGACCAGTGTGGTATTTAATATCTCATAACATAGATCTGTGAGCGCATAATGGTGAAATTCTAGATCTCGTGTATCCATATCCCAAAGCTGTTTGAGAAAAACTGCCTCTTTTTTCAGAGCAATCCATTTCAGTCCTTTTAAGTCAAATTCAACAAAGTCTTCTCCATCATAACCATACTTCAAAAAGCCCTTAAGCTCTTTAGTTTCAATGTTCAGTTGACAGCCTCCTACCATCTGGAAAGTATGGATACCTGAAACAAAAATATTTTTTAATGCTTAAACATGGCATTAATACTGTAGTGCAGTTTTAAGCAATATTAAATTGCAGAAGTGATAAAATAGTGATAGAATAGTACTGTATTGAGGCAGCAAGTGTGTTGACAAATTGACAGATTAATAAACATTACCTTCAGTTTGATTGAAGTTCTTCATAAGCTCAGCGATTATATATTTAAAGAAGGCAGGATTATCGATAAAGCAAAAACGTTTGAGAAGCTCAAATATTTTTGGATTATCACTAAGTAATTTTTTCACCCAGCCTATTTTTGCATCAATTGCTTCATTGTTACAATGAGATGTATCGATGTCATCCAATCTTCCAACCGCTTCAAATGGAAGGAAGCTTGTGAGCCCAGAGGATCCAGTGAAGTAAACCTTGAGAACGTGTGTCTCTGCATGAAAAAAAAAAGATTGTTTAGACAAAATGTATAATATTTTTTTATTATAAAAAGCTTGTCCTCTTGCTGCAGTCTTTGAGTGAAAATCTTTAATTTATATTTACATTATAAATATCGAGTTCTGGAGGGCATTTAGTTGATTGTAAATCTCTCCATTTTGTCTCATGTTTCTTTAAGAAATAATGTCATGAATTTACCAGATTTACACATAGCTTGAGGTTAGATCAATGTTTTCTAAAACCAGGTAAAAACAGATTATTTTTACATAAAAACGAACACAAGACAGATGCACTTTCTTAAAACCATTTGTGTATTTAACAGTTTGTTACAATATAAAAAACAATCTAGCCAAAGTGAGAGGATAATGTCTCTCAAAAATTATCAACTAAAAATATACATATAAATATACATCTGCCTTCTGTGTATGTCAGATAAATACTTGGATGATTGTAAAAAAGGCTCAAATTCAGCACAGTTATATAAAGACAAATGAGGTATACAATTCAACATCAGTTGTACAGAAAGATGCCCAATTTAATTTGAAAGCTGATAAGTCAATAAATAATTGATGGGAATCAGTTCTTCGATAAACTGATTCCCATTGAGTGAAAGCCGGTGTTCTTTGAAAACAGCCAAACTTCCCATAGAATCAACAATTAAAATATTTATTTAAATTAAATTATGCTTTCAAAGCAACTCCAAACAGGAGGGTTTTTAGTGTAGATTTAAAGCCAAGACGTTTCTCAACGGTTTCGCAGAAACAACCTCCTTGTCACGAAAGGTAACAATTCCCACACTGCTTTTTCTATACGATATGGAAAAGCACAGTGATATGATCTTCATAGTTATTACAGTTTAAAAAGTTAAATAAGATTTATATAACATCTTACAGGAGATGAAAAGAAGAAAAAAACATGCAAGGTTTTGCGTTTTTTTACCTGCAGATGAGCCTTGGCTGAACATGAGAAGTATCACTAACCACTTCATCTTGCTTAGAAAGCTGAAGTGTAAATGGAGACCTAAGGGAAAGTTTCAGTTGTTGAACTTGTTAGTTAAGTCTAAAACGGCTTAAATACCCGCCCAATTGCTCTTGGGCGGGTTTAATGTGATCAGTGAGTCAATGCTTGACTTAAACCTCTTGTCAGTTTGATAATATCTGTTATGTCCACATGACCATCCAAAGAACTACAAGTAAAATAAAATATGACTTCCTTGTAGGTCTGTCTCTGCCATTTTGAGGTTTTATCTGAACATTTTGTGAATCAGTATGTTACCTTTCATAGTGTATTGCAGATCGCAGATTAGAAAAAAATACACAATGCACTTTCATCTGGTGATTAGATATTTCAAACGGAAATTTCTGCATAGATCTTTTATTCTTTTTTTTCTTAGTTGATTGAAAAAATGTCTGTTATATCTTTGGAGTGGGGATTTCATCTTATCAAAAGAATAAAAGTAGTAAAGAAGCAATTTATTCTGTATCAGGCTTAAATAACTGTATATTGTCAAATATATCTTTTAAATGAACCAACTTATTCATGAATCCCTCATTAAATAATTTTGAAAATCTTGAAAGTTTTCCTAGAGGTTGTTTACCATAGTTCAATTTTAAAACAGAATAAAAATGGAAGTAAAAAAGGACAGGGAAGTTCTGAACGTGTTTTTGCACATGTTCAAAACTTTTCAAGAAAACAATGCTTTATTTCTCCAGGAAAGTGAACTACCTAAAAGTAAGTATCTATTACATGCATGCTTTAGGTGTGTGACTGAATCTTCTTCTCTTTTGGCTTTTTCCTTCTGCATTTGCCCAGTAATTAATATGTTTCAATACAGACAGGTTCTCTCCATCGTCTAGCCTTTCACCATCTAACTTCATCTCCTCTTTCACCATAAATCTCCTTCTGGTCTCTCACCCTGAGGCTCCAACATCATGTCCTGATGTAATCACTGTATCTCATCTGAACATGTCCAAACAATCTCAGTCTGGTCTCTCTAACTATATCTCCAAAATATCTAATATTAGTGGTACGTGTCTGAATAAAGTAATAGTGAGACTAAATTATTTCAACTGACCGATCGTTGGGTTATATAAGATCTTTATAAATACTGGAGCAGATGTTTTCTTTTTTTTTATTCATATTTTTTTTTAATTTGTTCTACATTTGGGAAGAAGATACATACATATGGATTATACAACAATCCCAAAGTCAGGTGGAGATAAAAACAGAAATAATATAAATATAGTTTATAATATAAATATAATGAGATCTTTTATTTATTTATTTTTCTCACCTGTTCACAGAGGTTTTTCACAGTCCTTATAATTATCTCATTATAATGAGATAATTTATGTTATTTTTTTTAACAGAGTGGCGGAAACGGGCTTCCATAAAACAGAGACTCACTTTGTTTTTAATTTTGTTTGAAACTTTATTTTTTTCAGGGAGATAAAACTTTTTTTTAATCGAAATAACCTAGCAATGCAGGGTCATTGCTATGAAGCCTGCTAGACTTTGTTAATTTTTCCAATAATTATCCTTGTGGTGTAGCATTAGAAAGAGTAGTACTACTCATCATTGTGGTTTCTCCTCCAGGCAACAAAAGCAAAAGTGCAGGCCAGTGCTGCTAAAAGCAGCAGAACCACTCCAATGGCAACACCAAGGTGATTTCTCAAAGAAAAACCTGGAACCATAGCAAAACATGTCAAATAACGACATAAGCAATTTGGTTGTGAGCCGTTTCAAGAGTTATTCCAGTGAAAAACAAAAACCAATGGAAATGATCCCTTCTTCTCTATTTGAATCCTACCTTGGTTTGTTCTGATCATGGTTCTGTCCAGCCTGGTGGTGATGCTGTCCTTCAAACCGGCGAATAAAAAAATGCAGTCATATCTCCTCCAGTCTTCAGCTGTGACTGAAGAAATATTGAGATCAACACTCATCTGGAAGGTCCCATCATTGTTAGGGAGGATTTCTCCTTTCTCCACGCCTTCATGGAGTTCCTGTCCGTCTTTCCTCCAAAACATTGTGGCTCTTTCAGGGTAGAAACCTGTAGCGTGGCAGGTGACCACAGAGGAGGGAGTCTTCTGGAGGAGAGACACTGAGGGGTGAACTGAAGAGACAGGCCAAAGAAATGTCAGCTCAAAAAGCAACAACTCAAGGAGAGGACATGAAAGTCTTAAACAAATATATCCAAAAACGGGAAAAATGCAGAATATATAGGAAATTGAATTCATATTAAAAACCAAATAGGAGGTTGTTCAATATTCTTTAGAACAATATGCTTTGACATTTTTAGTGCTGCATATTAAAATGGAATGATGAACACCAAAAGATATTAATAAACCATCACTACGAGCTTAAGACTGAAAAAATATGCGTTTATATCCAAAAATGAACTACATGAGTGGAGTTTGTACCTGCTGTCTGTAAGGAACTTTTCCCATAATTCAAATACAGCTTAAGAAAATGTATGCAGTCCTCAGTCAAAGCATGCTTCCAAAACAGACTACTTCCATCTCTGTCCCAGTTGTGCTTGTTAATGACAGTCTGATGTCTTGGACTGATCCATGTCAAGGTTTTCAGGTCGAATCTTATGAGGTCGTCACCATCATAACCGTATTCATTAAAGCCATCAAATTCTTCGGTTTCATCGTCCCAAAAACATCCATTTGTCCTCTGAAAAATGTGGACACCTGAAATAAAAACATAAAAAATGTTTGGATGTAGTGAGATGACATCAAAACAGCAAGACATCTTTCATCAAAGACAAGTGAGTGTTGAGAGACACTGTCTAGTTTCTGTCAGCATATAAATGTGTCTGGTACAAATAGCATGTATTATCTTGGATCATAGATTAAGGTCTGTATTTTAATCTTCATGTTTGCACTCATGTTTAAGACTTTTATTTTGAAGTTAGGGAGGAAGTAGCTCTTGCATTGTAAACTTGTAGACAGAATAGACTAATAAAGTCTTAATATGGAGCTGATGGACTCCATATTAATCATATTAATCTTAGTCAACATCAGAAAAAAAAATCTCCAAAACTAACTTATTTCTGCAGCAACATTTTCAGTACTTGGAACAAAGTTACATATTAACATAAATACTAGCTTTAAGCAATTTTTGAGCACTGAGAGAATACCACAAATACCATGAATATTCATGGTAGCATCTAAACATGTGAAAACCTTGTTGAGATGCTGAACTAAAAGCATATTTCACAATTTTAACTCTCCAGAGTTTTAAAAACTTACATTTATGAAACCTTTATTGTAAATGTGAAAAAAAATAAATAAAAATACTTCATTGATCATTATTAACTGATAGTCAATGTACATTGTCAACATTAGGCACCCACAGAAAAAAAAAAAAACAAAAAAAAACTATTTTTTTATTAAACAGCATCATGAATAACTGGCTGATTCCAGAAAGGAGAAAGGTGCAGCTATGCTTTTTGAACTTGTTCTGTTTAGGAATATCAGATTTCTGATCTGTTCACAGATCTTTATCTGTGAACAGATAAAGATAACAGGTCTGTAGTCTGTTCTGTCAAGATGTCTGTTTACCTCCTTCTGGTGTCCATTTCACTTTTGACATAGACAAGCATAAAAACTGCAATGTAGTCAAACCTGGACAAGAATATTTCACAATGATTACCTATTTTTAACCCAGGTTAACAAAATGTGGAACCTTTGCTCTGTTTGTGGAAACCAAAAGAGAGATTTAAGCAATTAAACCAGATATATTATTACAGTCTTAAGAACCAAACATTTATAATGGTCCTACATATATATAGTCATCTTACAAAATCTGTCACTTACCCTCTGACTGGTTGAAGCGCTGTTTCAAGGTTATGATTGTCGCTTTAAAGTCCAAGCGGTTTAACAAGCACTTGTTATTCAACCACTGCACATGTTGAGGATCATCTTCAAATAGTTTACTCATCCAGTGCGTTTTGGCTTTTGCATCCTTTAAGCTGTTGTCACAGTATGCCACCACTACACCATCAACTACTGCAGATGCCAAAAACTCTGGAAAATCTGAGATCCCTGTAGTGGCAGAGAGGATATACCAGAGGGAATGTGGTTCTGTGGGAGAAAAGCAATTCCCTGTAAATCTTTTTGTTTACATGTATATTTCTTAGTAAAAATCTGTTTTTCTGCAAACAAATTTGCATGCAAGTCATAGTTTACACTACAAATGTTGTTAAATTTGTGCATCAAAATTTAACAACATTCTTGCAGTGAGCCAACATTGCTAACCCCTATACCACTATGAAGCACCAATAGTCAAAGCATAGTTAAGTTTTATATTCTATTTGAAAACAGGAGAAACATCATTTCACTGAACAACTCACGGCAGTACATAAACATTTTATTTCCTGTTTACACAGACTAGACATTCAAAGCATCTGTTTCCAGGATCAGTCTCTACTGTGAAGTAATAAACCACCAGGCAGCTCCATAAACAAATGTATGCAATTCAGAGGTCAGGCTCACTTAATTTCCAATTATAAGTCAGCAAAAGTAGCTTTACTTTTCAGTAATTATGAATTAGGAGTAGAAGAGGGAAGACTATACCCAGAGATACAATATGACAGATGAGAAGAAAAGTAAAAAGCCTCTTCATCCTCTTATGATGCTCATGGATAAAAACATCTCTGCAATCAGAAAAGCATGAAATCTGTAAACTTTCTTAGCATGTCAACTTACCTGCATATATTTTTACTCAGCTGTGTTTACAAAAAAATTTGGTGACACACTTATGGAGAAGAATTAGCTTCCTGTGTCCAGCAGTTTATTTGTGTTTATCCATGGAAATTAGACTCTGTTGCCATTAGAAACATAAAATTTAGATATGTTACAATTGTCATTTATTAATTAAACCTTTCAAAAGCCATGTCTTTTTAAAAAAATATGTAACCCAAATCACAGTGCTTTTGTAAACAGTTACAGTGTTTACCACCAGAAAGACATGGCTGGATCTGCTTTAGTAAACAAGAAAATGACAACTAAAATCAAACAATAAATTCATATTTGGCTTAAACAAAAATCAAAACATCTACACTCTGGGAGAAATAATTAAATAAACAAATAATTTCGTGATTTCATTAAACGTGCTGTCACCATCTTGGGTTGTGTTTACTCAGCATGCTTGTAGAAATTTGCACACTCACCTGTTACGTCATGCTGCATTTAGGAAATTCTTTGTGGTAAATGAAAATTAACTCGTTTCTAGATTAGAAAACCGTTACTGCGTCAGTCCAAAGCGTCTCTTCATGTTACTGAAATGACAGAAGAACCGTGACAGAGTGGTCACTTGACCAATAGGAGAGCAGGTTTCATCCCACATCACGCATTAAAAGGCGGAAGCAAGAGGGAAAGTGAAAGTAGGACTGTGATGTTTAAATTAGCAGTGTCAGCAATAGATTTTAAGGTCTCTGTGTTGATACATGTGTAAAATAGAGAGATTTAATAATCATCAGACTCATAGCCAATATCTTATGTACACCATAAAAATCTTTGCAAATCTATTACCAAAATTATCATTTTATTGTGGCTTTACGTTGACGTTTTTAAAGCCATTTTAACCCTTGAGTTTACAAATGGGTCCAATCGACCCCACACCCATATCACTTTTATCAGTTGCCTCAGTCCTCGCACGCACAAGAGTTAAGAGAACTGAATGTTTCGATGTTTCAGTGATTTCTAATAACAATTAGCTAAATAGTTATTAGAAATAACTGTTAGCTAAATAGGTGATTTCATGTATGATCTTTGTCTCCCTCTAGTGGAAAGTTGCTTAAGCATACATTTACTAAAAAGTCAAAACGATCTACAAATTATGCATTTCGCCCCAGATACTGCAGAAGCTGCACAGTGCACATGCAATTTATTAAACATTAATCTGAAGAAACAAACAAACAAGAAACAAAACAAATAAACACTATGTTAAGAATTTGTAACAGTTTGCTCGGACCTTCTTTTCTTATTTTTATTTTCCTCCTCAGTTTAGAATAGAAATAATTATGATTTTTATTTTTTTTAAAGTGTCTACTGTACAAAAACAGAAAGAAAGTTTATTACAAAAATAGCATTGTAGAAATAGGTCAAAAACAAATATCTTCCTCAGACTATATAGAAAATTGGACATGTCGGATTAGTAATTTCTATCTCCATGTTCCCAAAATGTTTTCAACTTCCTGTGTGAAGTTTTCATCTTAAGTTTTTATAAATATAAGTACAATGACAAGAAAATAAGCAGACAGCACTGCAAGAAAATTACTAATCATTTTATTCTATGTGGTTTCAATTGTTGGCTGGTCACCATCCATCCATCCATCCATCCATCCATCCCTCCCCCGAATCGCAAGGGTAGCAGCTTTAGAAGGGAGACCCAGACTTCCCTCTCCCCAGCCACTTGTTCCAGCTGGGAGAGGGAGAGCAGGGTGGATGGGCTCTCCCTTAGAGATGGTGTAAGAAGCTCGGCCATCCAGGAGGGACTCAGAGTAGAGCCGGTGCTCCTTCACATCAAAAGGAGCCAGTTGAGGCTTGGGCATCTGGTCAGGATGCCTCCTGGACGCCTCCCTGGTGAGGTGTTCCAGGTGGAGGGACTATGTCTCTCAGTTGGCCTGGGAACGGGATTCCCCTGGAGGAGCTGGAACAAGTGGCTGTTTATTCTGGTCAGCATAAACAGCTTAATTGAAATTACGCTAATTTTAAAATGTTTTAAGCCACATTATGTAGTTCATTAGGACAAACTGAAAACATGTTTTCAAAAGTTGGTGTAATATTCTAATTTCAGACGTTTAAAAGGATGTGTTGCTGTGTGGCATCTTTATGTTTCAGTTATGCAGAATCAAAATATTCTTAAGTTTTACAACCTTTGTTGTTACTTCTGACACAATTGTTTCACCTTTTTTCTTCAAAGTTGTCCAAATTCTGACTAATTTTTGCAATCAACAACTTTTGTTAAATAATATATATATTACATGTGTTTGTACCAGGACATTTACAGTTGTTTCCTACTAATGAGTTATTCAGTTCTGTTTTGGAACTTAATATGACTGTTTCCTTTTTTCACAAGCATGAAAAGTTTGTCTGATATTCATTATGTCAAGAATTTATTTTTAAAAATGCAGTGGAAGGTGAAAACAATGTATTTATCTGATATAAATTAATATGAAGTTAAGATAACATGTTACACACATAAAATCTGCTAATATAAACACTTTTTATGAAAAAATGGCCTGAACTTATATTACACTTTTATCCACAATCAGAGAAATTAGACACTAAGTGAAAGGGTCAATCTACAACAGAGCAATTCTAGGATAGAATAGAATAGAAACTTTACTGTCATTGTCACAGGGGCGGGATTAAAAGTGCCATCAGCCAGTGCAATATGCACGCAATAAAAAAGCTAAAATTTGCTAAAAAGACAGATATACACACATCAAAGTATCGGCATAACATATAAAATTGGTCAAGCTCCAAGGTCAGCAAAACAACTGTTTGGGTTGTTGCATCAGAAAATGTTCATTCACAGCCCCTGATGACCAGACATGGCTGCACTAAGTGAAACTTATGTCTAATCCAGTATATTTGCCATCTTTGTTTGTGTATATTGCTGGACACAGTACCAGTATTAGCTTTCTTTGGCTCTGAAGCCATTGAATGTGTGAAGTCAAAAATGTTTCTGAAAAGGTCAATTTATGGACTTTCCCCACAGTCAATCCTCATCCTTTAATCTTCTCCTGTAAAGACAAATTGTTATAATATGAAGTCTTGTCTGTTGCAGTGGATATAACGGCATTCACTGATTAAAGAAAAAAAAAATGTATCAGATGACTTTGTTAAATATTCTTAAATGGTGAATAGTTACCATCAACACGCTGGAAGCCTGAAATGCAGACAATAAGTACCATAAAATAATTAGTGATTCACCAGTTAAAATATCTAAAACATGAATTTTGAATTCTGTCAACTGGTAAAATTCAATTTTTCCTCACCAGTACGTTTCTTCAGCCAGAGGACAATTACAGCAATCACCAGAAGAAGAAGAAATCCTCCTGCAATGCCTGCAACAGGAGCAACTGGAAACTCTGGAGGATAAGCTGAGGAGGGCCAAACATTTACAAAATTAAGCAGTGCAGAACTAAAATGTCTTCTTTATGACTGGATATTGCGTTACAAAATTTGAGTTTAATGCAAAATTGCCCACATTAAAGAAACATATTGCTTTTAAATTTCTGAGTGAAAGAAAATACTGTCTCTAAGCTGCAATATAATTATGGAAATTTTATCTAAAAAAGACAAATCTCTTGTTATGTATACCTTTAAATAAATTTGCACAACATTGGCAGAAAAGGGGCAATCTCTCAATTATAGTTGCCATTTACTATTCTTTCCAATGTGTCTTTGGCTTTAATTTTTCTAAAGAGCCCATGAAGACATGTAATACATAGCTGCATGCAACATAGGGATCCCTTTTCTTATTTAGCCATGTTTGTGCAGAAAAGATTATAAAGTGTCATGTTTATATGTGGAAGTACCCAGAACAAATATGTTTTTGAGGGAAACACATGTTGCTCAAAAATCTCAGTTTGCTGTCCTAAAGAAGTGGTACCATCACAGCGGTGTGTCTTACCCCAGTTTGTATAGATGACAGATTTATCCAGAGTGGTTTTTATGTTGTCTCCAACACCAGAAAATTGAAACACACAGTCGTATCTCCTCCAGCCATCAGGTGGGACTGATGAAACATTGAATTCAACACTCATCTGGAAGGTCCCATCATTGTTGAAGAGGATCTCTCCTTTCTCCACATCCTCATGAATTTCTTCTCCGTCTTTAGTCCAGAACATTTCAGCTCTGCCAGGGAAGAAACCTGTAGCGTGGCAGCTGACCACAGAGGAGGGGGTTCTCTGGAGCAGAGATATGGAGGGGTTTTCTGCAGGAAGAAAATACTCATAAATAAAATATATCCATATAATATCTGCAAATGTGGGCTTCACAGCTATAAATTAACAACTGTATAAACTGAATAAACATACCTGTCCTCTGCAGAAAGCTCTTTCCATGGCGAATATAATTTTTCAACCAGTCAGGACATTTGTAGATGTAATAGTTTTTATTATGTTCTAATCTAGCTTTCTCACCATCCCATATGAGTTTTGTGAGCACAGCTTGTGATTTTGGAGCAGTCCATGTCAGTGTCTTCAAGTCCAGGGCTAAGAAGTCTTCACCATTATAACCATACTGATTAAACCCTATAACCTCTCCAGTCTCATCATCCCACTCACAGCCATTCATTCTCTGTAAAATGTGGGGACCTTAAAGAGAGAGAAAAATTCAATACAAATAGAAGAACACATTTTATCAACATAAAGGGATCTTTATGTACCTATGTAAAAATAATGAAAGATACCTGAACTTGTGAGACTGACTGTAGCTTTAGCATGTCACCGAAATTACATTGAACATTTTTAAGGGAAACCAAATTGATCAAATTAGGCTGAATTTAGCAAGAAATGACATGAACAAATTAAGCTAAAATTAGGAGAAGAACATATGGATTAAAGCATAAATTTGCAATGAACTACAAAGTAACATGAAAGCACAGGAAATTATTCCTTTGATGAAGACATGCACAAAAAGGCCAAAACAAAACTCCACAGTCAAAGGACACTGCATTGCTTTACAGCCTAAAGTCAATGTCATGGGAGACATTGACTTTCTGTTTGCTTGCTCTAAGGTTTATGTTACAACAATGGGAAAAAACAGACTGGATATGCTGGCAGCACATAGAGTAGGTCCAGTAGTGTTGTTGGTATTGTTTTAAAACAGAATGGAAATGCAAATAAGAGCAATAATAGAAATTCAAGATTCTCCAGATACTTTTATTTTACAACTGCTTTAAAAGAAAAACGCAAAGAGGAAAGTTTGCTAAAGGCATGTTACTTCAGGCAGAGCTGCTACTTTATAAAATTGCCTAGAAAGCATGTGAGAAAAGTAGACTTTTTTATTGAAGTGGAGTAACATGTGAGTTAAATTGCCTCAAAAAATCTTCTTGGAATCATGTATTTAAAAAGTTAAATTAAAATCTAAAACTATATATTCAGGATCTATAGTTAGATTCAGAGTCTAGTCTTGAAAAGACTGAAATCAATTCAAGACTGAAGACACTTGCAAAATACAAATACGACAGATTAGGGGATCACAGGAAAACTTTTTTATTTTATTGTGCTTTTATGTAATTTCTATTAGTATTTGAGTCACATTTGAGGTTTTAATTTTTGAGCTAGTTAATAGAAACTGGTGGGAGGCACAGCTTTTCTACATCCTTCATCCATCTGCCAGGATTGAAGGACAGACTCTACCACAAAATTTGCATGGTGGGTAAATATACAGAGTCCACAGATTTTTTCACTTTAAAATTACATTTAATTTAACCAATCTAAATATATGACAACACCTAAACATTATCAAGAAGGTGGCAAAAAGTAGTTAAAACTATAGAGCAGATTACCTTTGGTGAGGTTTAGGCGTTGCTTCAAAATGTCAATGTTTGCCCTGAAGACATGCTGACTTCCAAGACACTTCTGAGAATACCACTCCAGGTGCTCAGGATTCCTTTCGATCAGTTTCATCATCCAGTCTTGTTTGGGCTTGGCTGTCTTAATGTTGCTGTCACAGTATCCCACCTGAACTTCATCTACTGTTGCTGCGCCGAAAAACTCTGGAAAGTCATGAACTCCATGGGTAGCAGTAAGAAAATATCTGAGGGAATGTTTCACTGAAAAAAATGTATATCATTAAAAAAGTAACTATTCTTTACCCAAAGAATTTCACAAACTACATTTAAAGGCTAAAATCGTTATGTTGATTTAAACACTGTGGTAGCCTACTTCAATCTGATGTAGTAATATCTGTGTTGTGATTATTTACTTGTTGTGGGGCAAAAGATAGTCTTTTTTATTCCTTTAGAAAAGAACCACCGTTAAACATTTAAACACAAGTATGTGTCCCTTATTAGGACACATACTTTTGGTTTAATATACATGTAATGGTAGCCAGATTAGCCTGTTCGGGGTCAGAATGCTGTCTTCTATATAAGGCATGAAGTATCTTACTTTCATATCCACTACAAAACGTAATAGCGTGATAAAAGAATGGACACATGATATGACAAAAAAACAAAACAAACAAAAACTTTTGTCTGCGAATAGGTGGCTATAGATGCAAGCGGTAGCTGATGATGAACGGATGTGTAAGGGATTTTATAAATAACATAAAAATTGCAGCGTTTCAGTGTTGAATGAACAAACGCCACGCAGGCCAGGCCAACCTTTGACTTAAAAATGAAACTATCAGGATATTGCGCTGTCACGGAAAACGACACATGCGACATTGTCTTACCCGAAGAGGCAACGTGAAAGAGCAACAGTAGACCAAAGCAGTTCATGATCGCGATTTGTTCGAGCTCTTCAGAGGTAGAATCAGCTGTATAAACATAACGGAGCCAAAACAACCTGCCGGAAAGGGGCGTGTCCACTTCCACTGACGTTGTCACATCAAATGCGGAAAGTAAGCACAAAGGTGAGGACTTAGGGGCAATAAAAGAGGTTATCTTCAAGTGGGACTGACCCTTTGCACCTTGTTGCATTTTGGACAGACACTTTGGTGAAGGTCGATCTACTCCTAAGTTTATTTATTATTTATTTAAAGTTCTACTATGTTAAATACTTTCAAATATTTCTGTATTATTCTGAGATTTATGACTTATTCCTCTCTTTTCAAAAGAGGAAAAAAAAACCCTGAAAGGTATTTTTCTGAACCTACATAAAAGAACCACAGACAGCATAAGTGAATTTTATGGCCAAACTTTTGCAAAAGGAGAAGACTCGGCAAACTGCTCCACCAAGCCGTTCACAGAGCCTTCTGCCCTCTCTCTGCTAGAGCAGGCCTTTTATTTGGGAAAACAAAAGCCAGAAAAAATAAACAAAAACAGATGGCAAGCTCTATCTAACACACAGGTCATCAAGCCCTTTCCCTTGAGAGCGATTTCTTCCAAGGGTGGAGGGAACGATCAGTTCTCAGGAACACAGATATTCAACACAGCAATCAAAAAGTTTTAGCACATCACATCACTACTGATTAATATTAGACTGACTAATAATCTAAAGTAATCAAAAAATCTCTAACAAACCCAATACTTTTAGACACCCTGGGACGGGGATTAACCAATCATTTTGAGATTTAGGTCGCTCAATCGAACCATCACACACAGTCCATGAGAATTTGAAAACATTTACTTTACTTGCTAAAGTTATCAGCTGTTTGAATATATCCCCCCTCCATAACATGAGGACAAATTAATGTACTTTAATTGTATTTATTCCTCTCAGCATGGTCAACAAATACAATAGATTTGGGAACATTTCCCTTTATTTACCAAAGTTACCTGGGGGGAACAAAATTCACCTGTTTGAAATAATGTGTCCCACCTCCATGGCAACAAATTAATTTACCAAGTCTTTAACTGGGTGTATTCCTCTCACCATGGACAAGAAATCATGCAGATTTGAAAACATTTGCTCTTCATTTGCCAAAATTAGGGCGCAAATGAACTTGAAATATGATCTGTGCAAAATGCATGTCTTGAGAAAAGACAAAAACGTGGATGAACTGAACCAGGCCGTTAATTTGAATGACCTTTTTACTCACATTAAACATTTGATAAATTTTCCAACATTCAGCTGATTATCAAAAATGCTCTGCTGTATTCTGCAAACGCTTATCCAGCGGCTGCTAAACGACGGAACTCCATCCTGTCCTTCAGGATGCTCCTGATGTTCATCTCGCGATATTTCGTATCCTTATTATCTTTTCTTTGTGTTCTTCAAATTACAGGTAAGGTGTTGCATAAGTATACTTTAAAGTTTCACGTGTGTCAATTCCTGTGAAGTTATTTTCTATTCTTAGTCATACATATATTTAATCTCTGGTGTGCAACGAATAGAGATGTAAACATGCTTGGAATGAAACGTGTCCCCGCGAGATTTTGAGGAGTTTAGTTGTGCAAATGCCACGTCTGACAAGCAGCATCAACGCAGACGGAACTATCAGCACGTTTACCTCTCAGGACAAAAAGTTATTTAGTAGCAAAACGAGCCGAGATATTGAACACTATTTGGTGAGACTGCACTGATTGTTTTTCATTGTATTCCGCACTTTGTAGCGATGCTCAGGTTGCTGCATCAAGCTAGCACATTCACTATTTATTAGCTTCCTAGCTAGCTCTGCTGCAGGCTCTGTAAACAGCTTGCAGAAACCGGTGGTGATTGTTTGGTGGTCGGATTTTACTGTTTTCTGTTAGATGATAGGTGGTTCTTTTCTAAGGGAATTAAAAAGAGTATCTTTAGTCCCACAACAAATAAACAATCACAGAAATTACTACATCAGACACCAGGCTACCGTCAGTGTTTGAATTATCGTAAAGATTTTATATAGACTTAATTTATCAGCTGGTTTCGTTATAAGGAGAAAAGCTATATTAAATATCTCTGAAAGCTGTAGACAAATCAAAATCAGATATGTAGTTTTTGGTTTAAGGCTAATAGTTTCTCGTCGAAAGAAGAGAAGATTTCAGTGTTGATGATTCAACAAAATGTAAAGAAGAGGGATGTTACAGTATTTCATGCACTCCAACCAGATAGTCATGTATACCCGTCTTACTTATTTGTATCTCTCTCTCTGCTACTAAAACCAAGCTGTGCTGTCCAGACATGGAGGCTACTAGATCTTGTCGTTGATTGGAGTAGAAGATCTGAGTCCTGTAAGATGGGAGGCTGGCGGATCCGACTTGGTTCACATATGCTCAGTTTGATTGAGATCCGGGGAGTTGAACGGCCAAATCATGACCACAAAGACTGTGGTATTCTCCTCATGTCACTCTTCCACTATTTTTGCTTTGGGCCAGAAGGTCACAGACATCACAGAATATTGTTTCTCTCCTGACTGATCTGTGTTTATGCAGTTCCTTATGCAAAACACTGTGATTTACTCCTATAGTCTGATATTCAAAATTATAATTTGTCTTGTTTACATTTTTCTTTTGCTTATATTGAATTTATTAACACAACATAAGCATAACAGTTGTCAACAAAAAACAGAAAAGTTTTCAGTTTTTTTTATTTTTTCTCATTTCTCTTTCTCATAGGGTCTAATATGGGCTGCTTACGTCTGCTGACACTGACACTGGCTGCTTCTGCTGCACTGCTGTTAACCTCTCAATCGGCCACTGCTCACAGCCATTCCCATGGTGACCACGGGCACACTCACCATCACCACGGCCACTCCCACGGTGAGGATGATGGACACTCCCACGGCGCTCAGGTGAAAATGTTCCACGGAGCGAGCAAGTGGAGCGCTGAGGCCAACCTGCCTCAGCACGAAGAGGAGCATCACCATCACGGACACGATCACGGACATGGACACGCACACTCCCATGATCATGGACACGCACACTCCCATGATCACGGACACGCACATTCTCATGATCACGGACACGCACATTCTCATGATCACGGACACGCACATGGATCAGAGAGAGCAAAGAGAGAAGCAGATGGAGAGAAGCGTGACTTAGTGGAGCTCTGGACTCAGGTACGCTCAGAGGAATGTGTTGCTATAATTGTAAAAGGTTAAATTTTTATAAATATAGCAACATAGTAAACATCTTGCTATAATAGTAACAAAGATGGAAAATCTTTATTTGTTTGAAAAGGTAGAAGTTGTCATGTTGACTTCTTGGTGGTCCGTTTGGCGATTGATATCACATTTTTATGTATTGAAATAATCTAAAATCTAATTTTTTCTGGCTAAAAACAATCTCACCACTAAGCTACATGTATTGATCACTGTCTTTGATCATGATCAATTCTACCTTTACAAACTCGGCCACTTCCCCATCATGTAACATTTCTGAGGAACGTCTGCCATTGAGTTGATTTTAATTGTCTGCAGGCAATCGGAGCCACCCTGCTGATTAGCGCGGCTCCTTTCCTCATCCTGTTTCTGATCCCAGTCCAGTCCAACAGTGACCAGCACCAGAACCTGCTGAAGGTGCTGCTGAGCTTTGCGTCTGGTGGACTGCTGGGCGATGCCTTCCTGCACCTCATACCACACGCTCTCGGTAGGTTCTCTTTTGTTTGTTTCATAGCTTATAGAAATGTAAAGTTTTATTCAGAATTGTTTACATTTCCACCACATGAAATCATACTGAAAGTTTTACATAAGAGTAAAAAAAAGAAAGTCTATATTTTGCTATTTCAATCAGTCTTTATGTTCTGTTTCTAAATTGCTTTATTTTACAGATCAGAGCTGCAGACTTTGCAGTTTGACTTTTTAAATGTAATTCCTGTTTCCTTATGTCATTGTATTCTGCATAGATCCTCATTCCCATCATGGAGAGGAAGATGAGGAACACGCTCATGCAAGCGAAGAGTCACATGACCACGGTCACTCCCATGGTATTCCTGGAAGCTCTTTTCATTCAGCTGCTATGCAGTAAAGTCAGCGATATTCCATATCAATATTTTCCACCTGTAAACTGAAACTTTTCCCAACACAGGAGCCGCCCACGGTCACATGATGTCTGTTGGTCTGTGGGTTCTCGGGGGAATCATCGCCTTCCTGGTTGTTGAAAAATTTGTGCGTCTGCTGAAGGGAGGACACGGACACTCCCACAGTCACTCTCATGGTGGGACAGAAATTTATGAACAGAATTTCTTTTCTTAAGATTTATATTTAGAAATATTTTCAAATGTGTTTTTGCTGCTGATGGTTTCTGGTCCACTGTGTGAATTTAAAGAAAATACTTATTTAATCAAATGCATTATAGTGTATACGGCTATGAACAATAAGGCACTGATAAAAACAATCTTCAAGTTTGGACACTTTTAGTGGATGGCAAGTGTATTTACGTCATCTTCCAATGTTTGACCACTAGATGTCATCCTGGGCTGGAATACGTCCTTTAGGATAATTGATTCTTACCTTTGTGAGGTAAATTATACATTTCCTGGATGTCCAACTTTCAGCTGCTGCCAAAGAAAAGGGCAGTGATGGAGAAGAGGAGAAGGAAAAGAAGACAAAAGAGAAGAAACCAAACAAAGGTGCGAAGGCGGCAGAGCCTAAGGAGAAGAAGGGCACAGGCGAGTAACCTAATTTCCTGGATGTTTCCTGCTGCCTTTCTCCCCTCTCAGGTTCCCTCGGGACTTAACATAGTAGGTGCTTTACAGTTTTCCTCTTTAAAATGTGACACTTTCAGGAAGCATGATCAGTTCTCAGCACAAAACATTTTTATAGTCAACGATGACCAAAAATGTTTTTTCTCATGAAAAATAAGCTCACTTTGGGTGTAGAAGTTTTTTAAGCTGCTATGCAATGACAATCTCATACTGGCCCAAGAGCAACAAAATAAAAATACATTTTTTTTTTTTTTTTACAAACATCCAAAGGATTGACTTGAATATTCCCACAACTCTAATTACAGTAAAAGCAACAATAATGGATCAATTAAAAAAAAAATGGTTCTTTGGAAAAGTGCACACATTTAAAAGTTGGCTTGTTAACTGTTCCTTTAAGAACATTAAAACACATCAGGAGGAGGTGTGTCTAAACCTTGGTTACTTCCCTACAAATGGAACAACTTCATAAGAAAACAATTATTTAAAGAAAATATTATGTGGTTCATCAATTGTTTATTTTCTCCATCCTCTTTTTTTCTTTTTGGTTTGGTAAACTAAATCTTACTCAGTAAAAATAAAAGTTGTATGTAAAAAGAATTTTTGAATTTGAACTGACAGACCACATGTGGTTAAGCAGAATTATTATTATACATATTCTTATTTGATGTACATAAAAATGCCATTTCTGTTTTGGAAAAAAATCTAAACTTGAGCTAGTGTTGCTTGAATTCATGTAATTTTTAAATTTTTAAATTTTTCAGGTGTTGAACGTACCTGAACACGTCATCAGTCACGACTGATAACTTTTCATGGTCATATATATATGCTGTCATTAAACATCATTACTTGGTAAAAACAGTTTCTTTTTCTCCATGCAAACAGAAATCAAGGTGTCTGGTTATCTGAACCTAGCTGCTGACTTCACACATAACTTCACCGATGGCCTGGCAATCGGAGCGTCATTCCTGGTCAATCCAGCTGTTGGCGCTGTCACCACCCTGACAATCCTGCTTCATGAGGTCCCACATGAGATTGGGGATTTTGCCATTCTTGTCCAGTCTGGCTGCACTAAAAAGAAGGTACTTACATTGTACATTATTTTGTCCTTTTTTCTAAAGATGCCGTTTCAGATTGGTTGTATTTTCCTAAAAATGTAGAATTTGACACAAACTCCATTAGTGTAAAAACAGGATAATTTTCTAAAATGGAGCAGGTTTGAATATGTATTGTAGTATTTGCTTCTGCAGAACAGATACCTCTGTTTGTCTCAGATGTCAAACTCAGCAGATTCTCTCTGGAACGATTTATGTGCCCTTATTGTGTAACCAGAGTTTCAAGTTGCAATTCCTGGTTCAAAGTTTTTGTGTCTTTTCTAAGTTAATCCAAGGTTTTCTGCTTCCATTTAGGCATTACAGTGGGATTAAATTTGAGATAAGAATTAGTAAAGTTTATTGTTGCAGTTTTAGTTAAAATATAAAGGTTTCTCTGTCCAAACAGAAAGTTACACAATATTTGAGTATGAAGGTATAAAACGGTGAAGTATGTTTATGATAATGGAAGTAGCTTAATTATGTAACAACTAGGAATTGGTAAAAGTGGTAATTAACCCACATTTCCCAATAGTCCCCTAATCATTTAAAACACATGTACTAATAATATTGAATTATAATTTTAGCGTTTCTTTAAAATGAGGAGGTGTGTGTAGGTGATAATGAAGCTGAGTTTCTGTTGTTCCTCTGTCAGGCGATGTGTCTGCAGCTGCTGACCGCAGTGGGAGCTCTGGCCGGGACGACTTGCTCCCTGCTGGCTGAAGGTGTGGGCGCCACGGCGACCGCCTGGATCTTACCCTTCACAGCTGGCGGGTTTGTTTACATCGCCACGGTGACGGTGCTCCCCGAGCTGCTGGCGGGCCGCTCCAGTTTCGGCCAGTCTCTGATGGAGATTCTGGCGCTGCTGTTTGGAGTCGGCATGATGGTCCTGATCGCAGAGTACGAATGAAGCGCTTTTTGTTTTTTTTGGAGCGGACAGAAACTTTTACAGTACAAAAGAAAGAACGGAGACACTGACAAGGAAAAATACATTTAAATGAATTTTTGTTTTTATTGCTTTTTTTTTTCTTATCAAATTGAATTTGTCTTTTTTTTGTTTTTTAACCAGAAGGGTCAATGTTTTCTGGAAGAAAAAAAAGAGGTATTGAAAGAGATTAGTGGATAAAAACTGATATCAGAATAAGGAGTTCTGCAGTAGTATAGTCTGTAAATTCACCTGCCACTTATGTTAAAACAACCATCCAACTTTCAGTGTGACTGCTGCGTAAAACGCAGAGCAGCTCCTCAGTACAAGAGAAGAATGTTTGTTCTACAGTGACCTGCAACTATGAAGTCCTATTGTTGGATACTGAATGTTAGCTTTTTTTACATTCCATGCAAAATGATGATGTTGCTTTTGTTGATGTGACAAACTGTGCATCGCGTTTTACATTTGATTTAATTTGCTTGAAGAAATATTTTTCAGTACCTTGTTTTCCTGAGATGAATTTTGCTGAATGTCCCCAAATAAAGACTCATTATTTTCTAAGTATCATCTGATTCTCAATAAATATTAAAATAAAGTGTATATCATTTAAGATAATTTATGTGATGGCACAAAAGTATTTAGAACCTGTTTAATGAGGATCAAATCTATCCATGATCTAACTGGCCAAACCACTGGAGGAACAAAAAATAACTAGTAAAAACTCTGAATCCCAGAATGCAAAGCATTAACCCATTTTCATGCACGGCAGTAATCCCTGTTACGTTATAGAGAAACAAAACTCTAGGCAGCAACAAGTTTCTCATCTTTGTCCACAGCAGCTGCAGCATTTGGAAGAACATGTGTGTGAAACTCATCACCTCAGTTACAGAGTGAAAGAACGCATCACTGAAGAAACTTTGGATCCAAAATACAGTATACAGTAGTATTTTAAGAATAATCAAATAAATGTACATTCAGTGCAATGTTTTCTTAAAGCCTAGATTTGCTTTTGAACCCAAAAATGTTCAGTCTGACAAATTTAAGTTAAGAGATTAGTCCATAACAGTTTAAACACAGTATTTGAAATGTGAACTAATAAACAAAGATGAGTGATTTTAAATAAACATTTATGGATTCTGGATATAAATGTTTATATCCAGAATCCTGGAGAAGGAATGCTGCAAGGCATTCCTACAGAAAGAATGCCTTCTCCAGGAAATTCTTGTATTCCCATAACAGTAATGAACAATGATGATCAGGTTTATACATTCACAAAAGGAAGTGAAAGAGGATAAAATTTCAGGAGGAAAATCAAAACCTGCCGTTCCTCTTATGTTTCTTTCAGTTTTACAGTCTGCCACGCCTAAAATCCAGAGGAGAGAAACGGATTATAAGTTTTTGTGAAAGTGTGGATCTTCTCCAGAAGTGGCTCCTCCTCCTCAGGACCTCACATTTCAGTAATACTCTGACATAATTCTGCTACTCATGACAATAATAGTGACCCATTTCCTCTTGTTTTATTTTCTTTTCCGGTGAAAAGAGAACTTGGAGAATGAATGTCCATGAATATTATTATGTCATCACTGTTTTGGTGAAAGTCAGTCCAGAAAGTCGGTTCAGAACGTCAGTTCTTCCTCGTTAAACTTCTCTCATGCCCCATTCTGTGATTTTAGGTTATCCTGAGTCTTATTTGTAGTTATGCTGCTACAGCCTTAGGCAAACTGAACACTTTTTCTCTCTTACTTCTCCAATTTGCAATATTTGCTGCTTTTCAATTGTGAACTTTTTGTTTTCTCGGTTGTTTTTCTCTCCATAGAGGCTACACCTGGTCTGGCATTCTGTTTGCCTCTTTGTGGAGGAGGGAATTGGCTGAGATAATTTTGCCGATAACTAAATGTTCTCCGATTAACTTATTTTTCTTTGACTTAGAAGGTACTTCTACATCAGTTCTGCTTCTTTTTTGTATACCTGCTCTGTCTTCTCAAACCCCCAGTCATTCATGGCTGATGGCCCATCAAACTGAAGCAGGTTCTGCTGGAGGTTTCTTCTTGTTAAAGGGAGTTTTTCCTCTCCACTGTTGCTACATGCATTTTGCATGCTAGGTTTGAGGGATTGCTGTAAAGTCAACAACATGAGATACTGTCTACTGTCACAACTTGCTGGTCCAGAAAAAGTAAATGCTGCGATCCAGTGACTTGATGCATTTCCTTTGATAGAAAATGTTTTAAAATAATTTGAATAATAAATCACCCTAATGAAATGTTTGGCAACTAAGGTTAATTGGAATGTGAGTGTAATTGAGCTGATATGACTTTTTTTTGATGACTTATGTTGTTAATTCTGTTTTTGATTTTCCATCATGATGGCCGGAATTAGATAAGGTGCCAAATACCAGAAGGTTTTGAACCAGTTCTTTTGTGGAAATAAAAGCCAAAGTCTCTGATTACAGAAACAAACCCAAAGCTCTTTATGTGTTTTATATATTGTGTTTCGTCAGCCAGCATATTGTTGCCTACAAAGGAAAACATCTGATACGCAAAGACGGTAAGCAGGCTGGTGTGCTTTACAGGAAGCATCTCATTTCTCATCACTTCTAATCCAGCCAAAGCAAATAATGAATTTTTTAATTTAATAAATATACAGCAGAACATTTTTGTTTGTCAATATTTCTTCCTCCTTATGTACTTACTTTGGTATTAAAAAATATTTATTGATGGATATCAATTTTCTACCTGCTGCTTCATTATTACCCATAACAAAGGACGAAATTATCTGGACTTGTGTATAGAGCTAAACTAATTGCATATGTTACATTCCTGACTCAGAAGAGATTGGATGTTGATACTGTCTAATCACAAAAAACATTTTCAAAATTTTGTTTAAATAATCTCTTCATGAACCTCCTGGCAAAACATAAGAAAAACACAATCAGTCACAATTTTAGTGTGCTATTTCACTGCAAAACATCAAGCACACATTTTATTACATAAATGGGAATGCAACATAAATATACATTTGATCAATTTAGTTATATTAGAAAATTACCCAGTATTTACTGAAAAAGTAATTTTCTGAGCTATAAAAACAAACTGTTATGTTGTGTTTTTTTTTTGGGTGGGGGATAAAGCATGGGGAGGAGGTAATCTTCTCCGAATTCATATCACATATTATGAATTCACTTTCCTGAACTTGCTAAGCCTGTTACACACTTTCCAGGCATTTAATGCAGGCGGAGCTTAAAGTAGGTTATGAGTCAGACAGTATAAGAGACAACACCAGAGCACACAGAGAGCATCCATAAGCAGGAGGTACGATGAAGGGAAACGGAGAGCTCAAGTAAGTAATTTGTAAACTTGATCTTTATATATGCTCTGTCTGTACTAACAAATGGCAATATTGATCCAGAAATTAATATATTAACAAATATAAATTGATATATCTGCCTATCTACAGTGCCGTGAAAAAGTATTTGACCTCCTACTGATATCTATTTCCGTTTTTGTTTCTTTTCATTGTCGTCGATTGAATATCAACGAAATACAAAATGTTGTTTTCATAGGATAATTTAATCTATTAAAGGAAAAATAATATTCATACCAAACTGGCTTCATGAAAAAGTTATTATCCCCTAAACCTATGTACTATATTGTGCCACTGCAACAACTTGCATCAAGCATTAACAACATGTTTTTACATTGTAGAAGATGCACAAACTTGTTTTAGAAACCATCCTTATCACGGTTTAACCTCATGCATCTGTTCCAGGAGGCCATGGGACACCTGTCGGGAGGTTCCTGTAATTGAAGACGAGCACACACCTTGGAAGTTGTTAAAGCTTCTAAAGACCATCACTTTGTTTGCAGTAGCTCTCACTGTGTTTGGATTGGCAATATGTAGCAAGGTTAGCTTCATTTTACAGATTTAAATTTGACTTCCTAAATTGTTTCTGTTTCACATATTGTTTCTGTGCTGCTTGATATCATTATAGAGATATACAGTAAATATAAATGTAGTCACTAATTGTCATAGGGGGTCTGATTGTCAAAAAGTACAAATGAAATAAAAGGTTGTTTCTTTTTTTTTGGTAAAAGATAACACAGAACATCCATATTGTGGTAACACTTTATTTGAAGGGGGTTGAATAAGACTGTCATGACACCATTATAAACATGACATAACTCCTGTCATGAACATCAATAAGCCTTCATGAATATTTATGACTGTTGTCATAAAGCATCATTCGGTAAATTATGACACTTTTAATACAAAGTTGACATTATTCAAAATGCCGTTGTTATGACAACTTGACATTAACCAAGAAATCATTACTGACATAAATTTGTTATAAAATAATTACTGATTTCACTTAAAAAATTAGGTAACTTTATGTTATTAAAGGTAAAGTTTGAACTGTAATGATTTCTTGGTTAATGTCATAATTTACCGAATGACGCTTTATGACAACAGTCATAAATAGTCATAAAGGCTTATTGATGTTCATGACAGGTGTTATGTCATGTTTATGAAAGTGTCATGTCAGTCTTATTCAACCCCCTTCAAATAAAGTTTTACCCATATTGTTTAGTTTAGTTTCAAAGTGGCAAATAGACATTCTCAGCAGTCAGTTGTGGTACCAGTGAACTTTTATTTTCCAGGCTTCTTTCCTTCTCCTCATCACTTTGTCCCATGAAGATACAAAGACCCTCCAAGCAGAGCAGAAACCCATCGCACTGCTGTGTATTGGCTGCTCTCTCATTGCACCCGCTGTTCTGCTGCTGCTGAAAAGCATCTGGAAATCATGTTACAAATCATCAAAGCTGCCAAGAAAATCATCTGCAGCCCTGGTAAGGCACAAGATAATATTTTTAACTGTATCTGATCTGTAACTGATCCTTAAATATGATCTAATTACTTGTTTCTGTGACATTTTGTTGAATTGAACATTTTCTTTGTCCCTCAGGTTTTGTTCTTCGAGTTCCTTGTTTCTGTGGGGTTAGCAGTGCTTACCATCGTAGCAATGCCACACTTGGACATTGTGACCAATGTGACCATCCTGAACGGTGTAGCTGTCCTCTCTGGATTCCTGCAAGCAGTCACTCAGTGCACTGTCAAAAAGATGAACATCTTCCTGCTGCCTTCCATCATGGCCTCTGTGGTTATGGTTGTTGGTTACTGTTTGTTCGTGGTCCTGTACATTTTGAAAGACTCCGCCGATGTGAAGACAGCCATCTGGGTGGGCCTTGCTGTTGGTGGGTCAATCTTGGTATCTTTCAACTGGTGGGAGAATTACTTCAGGGTGATCTGTGTGAAGAGAAAATCCAACGTCCTCAAAAATCTGTTTGAAGACTTGAGCAAGTGTCAGAACATGCTGCACATCATGTCCAGCGTACTGAGGATTGTGGTCACTGCCTGTGTGCTTGGTGCCTATGTTCCTCTGGCCAAGCTGGACTGGGACATTGTGACCTCCATTCCAAGCAGGGAAACAAAGATAGTAGCCATCATCATCGGGGTCCAGCTGATCTCCTCTGCACTCTGCCATTGGTTTGCTTTGGCAGCCTGTAAGATGCATGCTGTCCGCCGATGCTTCATCCTGCCTTTGTACCTGGCTTCACTGGCTGTGATGGTGCTGTTCATCGTCCCTGTTATTCTGGATTATCAAGACCACCAGTTAAGCTTGAACACAACTGAAAAGATCAACTTCACAAGTTACTGCGCTGAAGCTGTGAATGTAAGAAATCAAAGTCTGAGTGGTAACCTGTTCCCACATCTGATTTTGGATGTTGCCCAAACACTCTGCTTCCTGGACATGTCCAACACAGTGAACATCTTCTTACTCGCAGGTAAAAAGAAAATAAAGAAATGCTGTTGTTGTTATCTGGGTATCTTACTTTTTCGAGGTTTTTTGTTTTGGCTGTTTTAGTATTTAAGCTTTGGTAGTAGTGACTTTTTTCTTTCTTTTCTTTCCTATCAGGTGCAGCTATATCATGGTGGATTGGTCTTGTGCTGGCTACTATCCATATATGGTACTTTAACATCTATCGTATCCAGAAGACACAAGACTTGTTTGTTCGGAGACTCTATGAGGGTGCCTTTATTGAGCAGTCCTTACTCCTCAACACCCGTTTCAACATCGAAACCAGAAAACGCAAGAAGAATCAGTAAGTCATTGTGTGCATGACTTACGTCTTTTATCTTCTTTCTATTAGTAATGTGATTAAAGTAATAATCACATTACAATGGAAACAGTTTCTCATATTTGCAAATATTTTCATATCAAGGAATAAGGAGAATGCCACCCCTGCTATGTTGTATCTTTGTGCAACAATGTGGCATGAGACCTATGAGGAGATGATGAATATCATGGTCTCTATTTTCAGGTGAGTTAAACTTATGCCCACCTTAAGAGTCTGTGTTATTTTAGCTAATACTGTCTGAAATTTACATCTAATATTTTATCATAAATAAGGAATAAGAAAAACTCCTTTAAACAAATGTTATATGGAAATTAGTTCCAATTTCCAAGCATTATTGTCTAAATATTCTTATTTTACTTTTTTTTTTATTATGAATTCATCCACACTTTGCATTTGTCTCATCAAGACTGGACAAGTACAGACCAAAAACAGGACCCAAGTTTAATGATTTCACCTTTGAAGCCCATATCTACTTCGATGACGCCTTTGAAAATGCCAAAGGAAATCAGGATCGTCATCTGAACACATATGCAAAGAACCTTGTGCAAATCATCACTGAGGTTTATGGGTAAGAACCATGTTTACAGATAGCTTATTGTATAACCTGAGCAGTTTGTCATTAAACTTGAATAATGACCATGTTTCCCATAGAAATTACTTAATAGGTTGTTTTTGCTAGCAATATTTAGCAAATTGAAAAAGTCAGTCAGTCAGTGATAGTTAATGCAAGAAATAAAGTTGATCTACAACTTTAAAAAAAAGACATTAGCTGAATAGAAAACTGACCAGGCCATGGATAGAAAACATATTTTTGAGACCAAATGTGTGAGTTCTAGCAAATTTGTGTAGATCTTACATGTTCAGGTATTATAAAATGCTGGTAAAGGAGGCAAGTTTTGATTTCATTATGAGTTTGCTGTTCAAATATATCTCGGTGACATCCTGGTTAATGAGATAACGTCTATTACCCACTAGCCTGCCATCTTATGAAATATAAAATGAGATCTCTCCTGGCTGGCTCGCCACTCAGAATCTCTTCATAACTGAGACAGTTATATCTTGTGACATAAATCTTGTGCCAATTAATTTTAATCCTTTGATGGAAAAATTCCATGGTAAATTATTTATTGCTGTCCCTTTTCTATATCATCAGCATCTTCAAGAACCTTGATAAAACATTCTTCGGAGTACAGCAGCAAATTCCAGATCAGTCAATCATAGAGACGCCATATGGAGCTAGACTGGTTGTTGAAATGCCTCATGGGAATAACATTGTAGTTCACTTCAAAGACAAACAGAAGATCCGGAACAAAAAGAGATGGTCTCAGGTAGGTAATAGCAAATGGATCATCTCAACACTTTAATCAAGAACCTTTAGTTTAACTGTTTATTGTCTGCAGGTGATGTATCTTTACTATCTGTTGGGTTGGAAACTCATGACCAAATATCACAGACTCTGGCAAAAGGGGTGCAATGAAAATGATCTGAGGAAAGAGTTCCAGGTGAGACAGAAGACACTTTCTGGATATTTATTAGAGCAAGCATGCTAATTTTACTTTTAATGCGTGGTCAAAGACAATTGTGTTGAATGTATACAAAACAAAACTGTGTATTTATTCCAGAGAGAAAAACACAACACCTACCTCTTGGCTTTGGATGGGGACACAGACTTCCAACCAGCGGCTCTGATGCTGCTCATCGATCGTCTGAAAATGTATCCCCGTGTTGGTGCAGCATGTGGCAGAATTCACCCCACTGGATCAGGTTGGAAGCAAACCAGGGCTATTTTGCTCGAGGCAAAGGGCCATGGTGAGGTTATAAACCAGTTGTCTATTTCTCCTGCAGGTCCTGCTGTTTGGTTCCAGAAGTTTGAGTATGCTGTCAGTCACTGGCTGCAGAAGACAGCTGAGCATGTCTTTGGCTGTGTACTGTGCAGCCCTGGTTGCTTCAGTCTGTTCAGAGCAGAGGCACTCATGGATGACAACGTGATGAAGAAATATTCAACCAAATCCACAGAGCCCAGTCACTACATCCAATATGACCAAGGTACAAGACTGAATACTGAAAATATTTTGGGATAACTGTTTCTTTTATTATTTAATATGATCTAATGACAGCTAATAATTTCACAATAGATGAATTTTTTTTCACTACAGATTAGAAAAGTTTTTCTCTTTGATTACTCACAGGAAAAATGTCCTAGTTGGAGATTTTCTGTGGGAACTTTGCTTGTTCTCTACTTGTATACATATGTTACTTTCCAAGGCCCAAAACATGCATGTTAAGTTAATTGCTGTTAAAATGGGTTGGTCACATAGTTCACTGTTTTGCCATGCAATGAACTGCCAAACTGTCCATTGTGTTCCTCATAGACCACTGTTGTTAGGCCATGTGACCCAAGAGACTCTGCTTGGATAAATGGATGTTGAGAATGGATGGATGAGCAGATCTAATTATTCAATAACGACAAATTTCCTTCTCTGTCTTTGTGTTGACTTTAAAGCTTTCTCTTTACTATTCCAGAATCTAAATATAGATTTTGTTTTTGCAGGTGAGGACCGCTGGCTGTGCACTCTGCTGCTGAAACAAGGCTGGAGAGTGGAATACAATGCAGCATCTGATGCCTACACCAACGCACCACAGGACTTTAAAGAACTGTACAACCAAGTAAGTATATAAGCAGTGCAGAACATAATTAATTGAGTTATAATTCCAAATGTAACGGCAATGATTACCAACAAAATTATCATCACCTACTAATGTTGACTTGGCAGCCTTTAAAATAGAAATGCAATACAAGAAATAAGAATAAAATCCTTCTTTTCCTGTGGATTAAGGTAATTTGGCCACCACTGATGTCATCCAGTGCTTTAGTTTGCAACTCAAACTCACAGTTATACCCCTTGTGATCTCGAAAAATATTTTTGTTATACTACTGTTCTGCCAAACAATGTAGCCGTGACTGTGCTTGATTGATGCTCCAGTAAATATCAGTCTTAGTTATATTATTTCTGAGTGCTTTTCAAATTTCCAACCAATTTCAGTAATTAGTTAATTTATGAAATTTAGGTGAATAAAATATTTTGGGACAAAAAAAAGTGACACTACAAACGACTACTGCTTTTCTACTTAGCGAAAACGATGGGGCCCTTCCACAATGGCAAACGCTGTGGATCTGCTCGGTTCCACCAACCTGGTTTCCAAGAACAATCCATCAATGTCCAAACCATTCATGTTCTACCAGTTGTTTGCCATGATATCAGCCATCCTTGCTCCGGCCACCATCTGTCTCATGGTTGCAGGTAACTGTTGTTATGTCCTCTGGACTTAACAAAGGCTATTTACTATTTAGAAGTTATTAGAGTGGACATGTTCAACACTTGTACTCCATTAACATTTAAAAAGCTTGTGGACATACCTTAAAAATATATTGTTTCTTCTGTACCCAGGGAGTCTGTCCTTCCTTTTGGACATACCTGCTGCTGGTGCTCTGGTCCTAGCTGTGATACCTCCTGCCATTTACTTGGGTCTTTGCTTTAAGCTGAAGGCAGACACTCAGATCACTATTGCAGCAGTGTTGAGTGTCATCTATGCATTCCTTATGATTGCGGTGACAATGTCCATTATTGGTAAGTGCACAATTTTATCTAAAACAAATATTTGGGTGTTGTTGTTTTAACTCTAAACATTGGTATTCTTTGTTTTCTGCCAGCCTCAATAATGAAGGAACAGACCATTCTGACACCCAGCAGCATTTTCATTGTGGCCATGTCAATCATTTACATCGTCACTGCACTGCTGCATCCTCAAGAACTTCCTTTAGTATTTTATGGCTTACTCTACATCATCTGCATCCCAAGTGCCTACCTCCTGCTCACCATCTACTCCATGGTCAACATGAACAGTGTCTCATGGGGAACCAGAGAAACAAAACCTGCTGCAGAGGCTGGAACAACTGGAGCCAACATCCAGCAAACTAAAACACAAAAAGGTAGATTGGTACCACTCTGAAGGACTAAATGAGTAGAGCTGATCTTTCTGCAAAATAAACTGAAACTTAGTTTTACCTTTACAGCAAAAAACACCTTCAAACGACTCTGCTCCTGGAAGAAATTTGAAAAATCCAACCACCGAGAAGAAGACAACCAGCTCGGCGTGAGACAGGAGATCCCAGATCCTATACAGCTTGGACCTCAACCCCAGAACAGTATTGTGGATGATTATCCCCAAGACAAAGAGTAGGTTTTAAAGATATGAAAAACAAGTAAACTGCAAAGTAGTAAAGCAATGGCTGACACCAATAATTTTTCTTTTTCAGTTTTCCTTTTAGGCCAGAGGAGACCATTTTTGACTCTCCAGTTCATTGTAAGTGCAAGAAAAGTGTTGCTTTTACAGTGCTTTAACACTACAGTACTGCATTTTAATACATTAGTAGAATATTATTTTTTCAAATACTTTTCTGTCCTGTCTTGTTGCTTAGGTTGGAAAGCAGAAGTGGAGAGTTTCTCCAGTGACATTCAGCTGCAGGTGGATTCTCTTGATGAGGTGATGTCCTTTAGCTTAATAGAGACTTCACTCATAAATACTTACAGCCATTTATTGAATTCTTTGTTTTACTCTCTATATGATAAATAGCACCATTGCTCACCACTCGTTATTCACATATCTCAACAGTTGAAGGTGATTTACTTGGTTTTAAAGAATCGTTTAATCTGGTGATTCTAATTAGAATTTGACTGGTTAATCCACCAGTAAACTGTATGTAATACTTATGAGATTGTATTCACTGAATGGCACCATGCTGAAACCTGTCAGCTAAATATCAACAATGCCATGCTTCATTTGTTGTTGCAGGATGAGGACCAGTTTTGGAAGGAACTTATTGAAAAGTACCTGGAACCTCTGCAAAATGACAAAGAAAAACAGGAAAAGACTAAAAATGAGCTGCAAGATCTTAGAAATAAGGTAAGTAAAGAGGACTGGAATGTAATGTGTTTGAGATATGCTTGAAAAAATATATATATGTTAGGCTAACCTTTGCACTTCTTTCCTCACACAGATCAATTTTTCATTCTTCTTCTTGAATGCCCTGTGGCTGATGGCAGCCTTCGTATTTCAAGTCTTCAAGGTCTTTGAAATTCAGATTGATATTGTTGACTTGAACCTTAACAAAACTGGTGGAAAATTCCAAATTGAGCCAATGAGCCTCATGTTCATCCTGGGCTTTGCTATTTCAGTTTTGCTTCAGTTTATAGGGATGTTGTGCCACAGGTGAATATTGATCAGATTACGCTTTTATCAAATATATTTCCATAGCTATACTCAATTAAAAAGAATCATGTAATATTTTTTTTTTCTCCTGCACTTTTAGAGTCTTCACCATCATTCATTATGTGGCATTTTTAGAAACGGAGCCAAAACAACAAAAATCCACTGCAATAAAACAGGTATTGTTTCTGTTTCTTACTCAAACTAAACCTAAATATTGCTCACACTTCTGCTATGCTGTAACACCACAGATACTCCAACTGCCAATTCATATTTTTTCGACAATTGTGCAAAAATTACCTTCTCTAGCTCCAAAAGCTTTGATCAAGTAGATCATGACAAAGCATTCATAAGTAGAAATGAATGTTGCTTCATTTAAAGGATAGTACTAAATTACATTAGAATCAACAAAGTGAGTAAGACCAGATTCTTCTCATAATTCTTAAATATTCCCAGTACAACAGTTTTCCATACTTTCTGTTGATAGATTAGTTACTTGGTGGCTTTGCTCAAAGCGTTGCAGCATTTTTATCCACTAATGTCCCTTTGATCTCCTTCCAGCATGACTCCATGTCCAATGCAGATTCAAGCTCAGGCCTTTCTTCCATTACTGACCTGAGCAACATCACAAAGGATGAATCTGAGCTTGAGTTAAGTGACGGGTGGGACAGCGGTAACGACTCTCCAGAGTTGGACTTTGAGCTTGGAACTGAGGAGGTTTAAGTTTTAAACAAGATTGTTTTTTAACACTTTTGGCACTTTGATGTATTTTATGTTTGATCATTTGAAATGATGCAGCAAAGTGTGACCATCAAGTTGACCTCCATATAAAGTATTTTATTTAATGTTGTGATTTCTTAACTATTTATGGCTTCTAAAATATAGTTCATGTAACAGTGTTTTTTTTTATGTTGTTCCAAATGTTACTGTGTAATGTGCAGACTGAGCCTGGAAATCAGTGGTTATTTATTTTTAATCAGCTCAATCAATTAATTAAAGATTATTGACATTGTTATTAATGTTTATTTCATTCTTTTTATCTGCCATTTTCATTGACGCTGTAATTTCAGTTTATTACAGTTTATAGAAGGTAAAAACTGAAGGATGAATTGATTTTGAATGTAAATTAATTAAGGTGTTGCTGCTGTTGTAAGTTAATCAAGAAAGTTTTTCCTCAGAATTTTGCTGAGATCACTACTTGCAAACAAACAGGTATTACCTTGAAGATTGTTTTGTTAAAGTGCAAATACTAAATTATTTTAGATGTTTTTACGTTGCTTTGTGTGACCAGGAAATCATACACATTGTTTACAATATTTATTTCCTGTTGTCATTTCAGTGTCTTCTTTTTTTTCAAACTGTTGAAATATGTAAATAAAAAATATTCAAAAGTATTTATGCACTCTTGCATGTGTTTTATTTGACAAGAAAACAAAACATAAACGCAAGACATGGCATGAATATAAAGAACAAAACTACAGAAAAAACTGGTTGACAAAGGTTGGGGGTTTATTTGAAGGGATCTAAGGGGGCATACTGATCTTATTTTTTATTGGAAATATGGTAGTTATTACTACCTGTGGATGAATTAGTTCAGTAATTTTAAATGTTAATTATTTTTAACATTTGAAATCCTCAGGATTTGCGCTGCACGCTTGAGAAACAAAAATATTTTATCAACTTCCAATATGCAATTTGGCCACTAGATGTCAGGCTAGGCTGGATTACATCGTTTAGAAGAGTGGCGCCCGAGTCCAGTCCAGATCTGCCACCATGCGACTTTCAGATGCGTTTCTTCTCCAACACACCTGGATCAGATGAATGGCTCGTCAGCAGGTGTGAGTTACTGCTGGTGAGAGAAGACTGCCTTTTGACTCAGGCGTGTTGAATCAGGGTTGCATGTAAAAGTTGCAGCGAGGGCAACAGCTCTCGAGGACTGGAACTGGGCACCTCTGCTTTAGAACAATTGTTCTTTAAGATTTCTTTTTGGGGTAAATAGTTAATTTTCTTAATGTCCAACAAGAAAAGTACAGTAATGGAGAGGATAAAAAAAAGGAAAAGACAAAAGATTAGAAACCAAACAAAGATGCAAAGGTGGCAGAGACTGAGGAGAAAAGTAGCACAGGCGAGTAATCCTATATCCTAGAGTTATTTCCTGCCACCTTCTCCTCTGAAAGTATTCCTCTAATTCAGAAAGAGATTCCACTGAGAAATGTGACACAGTTTCAGGAAGCATGATCAGTTATATTTTCCAATTTTTGTTATGGTGATAGTTATCAGTTCTGTGGCACATTTTTTAATAGCTGAGCTCAAAGACCAACAAAGATTTTTATTATTCAATTATTCAAGGACTTTATTTAAAAATTCTCACATCTCAGATGGCATGAAAATAAACAAGAAGCAAGTAAACTCTTATTTTTATTTAAATACCTGTGACACTTTAGAAAAGTGCACATATTTAAAAGGTGGCTAATAAACTGTTCCTATTAGAATATACAAAAAAAGTCAGTGGGAGGAGTTTCTAAATCTGGGTTAGACAGTTACAGAGGAACCATCTTCCTGAGGAAGTTTTTTCTCTGACATGGCTGTAATTATAACATCATAGATTTTGGCATTCTTTCCTCCACGCCTGTTTTGGTTTTTGGCTTGATAAGCTAAAACTTACTCAGTTGTTTGAAACAACAATTTGTGACTCTGAAATGACAGACTACATGTGGTTAGAATTATTATTGCAGATATTTTTATTTGATGTACATAAAATTACTAATTCAGTTGAAAAAACAAGAAGTTTAACTAAACTTGGGCTAAATATGACCTGATCTTAGGCAAGTTTGAAATTCTTACACGTTTACTGGAAATGTGGCTGTAACAGTTTATTATGTCCACACAGCATCCATCAGAATTTCTAGAGAAATGTTTGAGTTGTATAACTGCAGCATTTGGAACTGAAGTTATACAACTGAAACATTTCTCTGGAAATTCTGATGCATATATGCAAATCAAGTAGTACAAAAGCATATGAGGAAGTTTAATTAAATTCTAATTAAGACCTCATTGTTGTTGCATTGTGATGCCTGGACCGAAACTTTGTCTTTATGGGATCATTAATTTTTTTATTTATTTTTTTTCTGGCTGTGATTTGCAGATTTATGACCTGATTTATGACCTGATCCAACACATGCGTGCGAACTTCTTGGCAACAACAAAACTCCTGGCAGCAGCATCTTCCTAGTCTTTTCCCACAGCAGCTGCTGTTTGTGTATTTTCATTCCAGATGAAAATAAGTATTAATCTTGTTTTCGTCAGCTCTTACAGAAAATAATCTCATTGAGTCATAGATTTCCCAAGATTTTCTAATTGTGTCGACAAAGTGGTTTCCCCTCCTCTACTCTGAGAGAAGACAGCATTTGGAACTGCAGTTCTGCACGCCTGCTAGATGCTTCGATCTCAGCAGAAAGTGAACCACAGCCTGAAGTGGCTGCCTGCCACGACATTTATAAACATGCTGAATGTTGTCTATGTTATTGCAGCTACTAGTGCTAAATCTCTGCCATTGCCAAGGCTATAACCACAGTTAGTTTGTGTCATCACCCATATGCACAGTGTTTTTATCATTTCTATTTAAAAGTACACATGGGACTTAAAGGTATTGCTACGTAGTGCTACAATTTAAAATTTTCTTTGCTGGTTAACAGAGCTGCAAAATCATCGCTCCTGTTTTTAGTTTGCCATTTTGAGTCTGTAAGTGTATTTTTACTTCCATTATGGTAGTCTTTCACTCCATTCAGTTAATCACATTGAGGTGCGTTCACACATCCATCCATTTTCTTTACACCCTTGTCCCTCAGTGGGGTCAGGAGGGGTGCTGGTGCCTCTCCAGCTAAGAGGCGGGGTCACCCTGGACAGGTTGCCAGTCTGTCGCAGGGCAACACAGAGACAAACAGGAAAAACAACCATGCAGTCCAAAAACATGGCAGTCATGTTTTTGGAGTTCTCGGAGAAAACCCACACATGCAAAGGGAAAACATGAAAACTCCATTCCCAGGCTGGGAATTGAACCCAGAAGCTGCTTACTGCAAGGCAACAGCTCTACCAACAGCACCACGGTGCAGCCTGCATCCACACATTACAATTTTTATTTTATCTTTTATTCGATCTTATGAACTGGTTCTCTGAACACACACCAGTTTTCTTAATTAGTTTTAAGATAATCTGATTAACTTAAAACTAATTAACTCCTTCAAACCTCGGTTCTTATACATATGCACAATAAATTGTGAATATTTCTTTATTGGTTTTAGATTCTCTTTTATTCCTTTTTACACTTTTTGTAGTTTATTATTTGCATATGTACTTATTAGTTTTGTTAATTTAAGAGTTTTAACTCAAAGTATTTTACACTTACATAATTTCACCTTGAAGAGATGTGGGTTTTCTTTGTATGTGCTACAAGTTCTTTCCTCCATCTGTGTTTTAATGCCACACCTCACCAGGCAGGTATTCACAGACCATAGATGACAGGGACAGAAAGCTGTTTACCTAATTATTTTTAATAACCAGGTGGCACCAATTTGGTAACTTTTAATAAAATTGCTATGATAATTGTGTTTGGGACTTAATAGTGCTATTAGTCCAATTAAGCTTATTGTTGTACAACTTCTGGGAAAGATCTGGGAAGAATGCTGAGTATTTGAGTTCTTGAGAAGAACCCAAGGTGTCCTTAGTGACCTGATAGTCTGTTGTTGTTGTCCAGTGGTTTGGTCCCCACAACTCAATGTCTTACGTCTTTTAGGCACTGAAAATATGCTTTAGCACAATCAACTTTAATTGATGGCTGAATAACAGGCTTCTGCGGTATTTCAAATACATGACGCAAATGTGAGAAACTTCCTTCGGAATCTAAAAGCCTTTCCAGTTAGACACAGTTTTAGCTACTGAAGTATTAAAGGGGTATTAAATATTTTTTTGAGCTTTACATCATGTCATAATGCCATTCCCTCATGAAACTCCTACCTGAAGTGTTTCATGATTCTTTCATGAATGTTTGAGAATTTTGCCCCAAATAAAAAGCTCATTGTTTTGTAAATACTATTTGCTTCTCAATACATATTAAATACATATTAAGTGTATAACCCTTAAGTTAACTTATTGCATCTAAGTATTTAAAACATACTTGCATATTTGCTCAAGCATCAAACATATCCCTGATCGAACTGTTGGACACGGGAGGGAAAAAGACTAGAGAAAACTCTTAAAGCAAAGTGTTAACACATATTCATGTACAGCTGGAATCCTCATGGTGTTATAGTATTAATGCTATCTAAAACTACACATGGGACCTAAAGCTAGTATGTTCAGTACATAAATGTGTTTTTACTGCCATCTTGGTAGTCTATCACTCCATTCAGTTTCACGGTGAGGCAAGTTCACACATGAACTTTCATTTTTTCTTCTGTTTGCTTTGTCAGCTCTCTGAACAAACCCCTTTTGTTCCAGGTTAGTTTTAATGTTAGTTTGATTTCATTCCAAATTCTTCAAAACAAAAACTTGGTTCTTCTGCATATTCACACTGAACTGGGATATTACTTGTTTTATTGGTTTTAGAATCATAATGTGACAATCTGTGTTTGTGTATTTATTTCTTGGTTTTTTCTCTCCTTGTTCCCCGTGAGTCTCTGTGATGTCCTGTCCTCCCTGTTGATTGATCCCAGCTGTGTCTAGTTTTCCTGATTACCCTCCCTGTGTATTTAAGTCCACCTGTGTCCTTTGTCTCTTGCCGGGTCCTCGTCTAATGTCAGTTCTTGTCGCATGTCTAAGCTCTCCAGTTGAATTGCTAAGTCCTGGTTAGCGTTGGTTCTTGTTTTCAGTCTTCTGTGTTTCAGTTGCTACTGGTGATTAGCTGTGTGCTAAACTCTCTGCTGTGCCGCCTGTATTGGACTGTTTGAGCTTTCATTAAATTCATCATTTTTTTCACAGCCTGGGTCTCAGCGTTCGATCTCACCACCTCCAAACCACCACATCATGACACATAATTGTTAATTTTTACACTTTTTGTAATGCATTATTTTCATTTGCACCTATTGGTTTTGTTGAATTAGTCCAGTAGGATTTCTTACTTGAAGTTCAAGTATTTTGTAAATACATTCTCTTATTTTGAAGATGTGTTTTCTATGAGTTTGTAGGGCTTGCTACAAGCTCTTTCCTCCATCTATGTTTAAGCGCCACACCTCACCAGGCAGGTATTCATAGTGTCATAATTGGCAGAGGGAGAAAGCAGTTTGGTTAATTATCCTTAATAACCAGTTGGTTTCCAACTTGGTGCTTGTCTTTGGCACTTATTCAAAGTCAGACTACACCTATTGCTGAAAACTTCAAGTCTGAGAAGAATGCTGAATATCTGAGTATCTAGAAAAAATTGAAAGAGGCACACAGTGTGATGGTTCCTTTTGGTCAGCAGTGGTTGACCAAAGTGCTTCACAAGTTACACAAACCAATATAGCATAACACAAAGATTAAAACAATAAAAATGAAAACGGAGATCTTAAACGGCAAACAGGAAACAAATCCAGTGTTTTCCAGTCCTGATCTCTGTAACACACTGCTCTAAATATTTTAGGTGTGTTCCTGCTTTGAAGATTGCCGAGTATTTGAAGTCCTGGTTTAACCTAAGGAGTGGATTACTGCTCCTGTGTATCACCTGATGGTCCCTCGTTGTCAGTATTAATGTCACATTTAAATGCTGTTGTACATTTAAACAATAGCAGCTGAACAATCTGCTTCACAATCTACACCAACCATCGTAGCATATAGATTGACACACACACACACACACACACACACACGCACACACACACACACACACACACACACACACACAGAATCACACCAATATTAAACAGAAAACAAGTCCAGTTATGTGGACTGAATTAGTGATATTCCAGTCCACATAACTGAGGCTCCTCCAGTCGTTGCTCTTGAAAGTCACATTTGGTATATCATCCCAAAGTGTTACTTTTCCATAGAAAAAAAAATTGCAGTGACTTGCAATGAGTCACTTAAAAGTACAGTTACCTAACTTCTTGGTGCTTCATTGGATGATACATCAGCATGAAGCACATAATCAAGAGGTTGAAGGAAAAGGAAACATGCCTTTTAAAAGGGTTTATAAAAAAGACTTGAAACCTTCTGAGTTATTCAGCAATCTAGAATCAATATTTTAAAGAAATACCTTTCTCTCCAGCCACAGCTGCAAGCTCCTGAGGTATGTCCTCCAGCAGGTCTGTACATGCATCCATCCATTGTCTACCTGCTTTTCCTGTAGGATCGCAGGATAGCCTCACTCTTTCAAAGCACTTTGAATTGCCTTGATGCTGAAAATGTGCTATATAAATAAAATTACTTTACCTTACCTTACTCCACTGGTCATTCCAATCAGCAGTTTGCAGAGAAAAATCAACTTAATGGTCATGTTTGTAGATTATTGGAGGAAACAAGAGTAAACAAGGCAAACTCCATACAGAGAGACCCCAGGTCAGAACCTTTGTATTGCAAGGCTACCACTGTTCCACTGTGCAGCCTGCTTTGCACATCTACCCAGTGAAATGAATGCCATTTCTAAATAAACCAGCTCAGTTACACTGGATAAAAAACATCTGTGGACATCAATTTTCAAGTCTAGCCACGCATTCTCATTATGTTTTAAGTCTTGACTGATTGCAGCCTGGGAGTGTTTAATGATACCCTGCTTGAATGTAATCTCCACCTCAGTCTCAAGTTTTTTTGCAGCCTGTAACAGTTTTTTTTGTGTTCCCCCATGATTGCCCTTTGTGTAGTTTATTTCAATCTCCCATTGTCTCTGAATCCCCTCGGTATGATGCAGCAAGCAGCCCGTTTCACTGTGGGAGTGTCATGCTCAGGGTGATAATTAGTGTGTTTTGTTGTGTTTTATTATGGTCACACCTTACTTTGCTATAATCTCCAAACACGACGTCTTTTTGGCTTTTTAAATAATTACTTTCTTCTTTCTTCCATAAACGCCGCATTTGTAAAGTGTTGCTCTTGAAAAGTTGTCAGTCATTGCAGCTCATTCTGACCTTCTTCACTGCTTCTCTGCTTGATGCTCTTCTTGTCCGTCCAGTCAGCTTAGATGGAGATTCACAGATTGGTGAGTTTACAATTGTGCCATACTCTTTTTATGTTTGGATGATGTATTGAACAAACCTCTGTGAGCTATCCTAAGCTTTGCATAGTGCTTTTTAACTTAACTCTATTCTAAATGTCTTCACAACTTTCTCCCTGACTTGTCTGCTGTTCTCCTTGGTCTTCATGATGCTGTTTGTTTACTCATGTTCTCTAACAAACCTCTGAAGCCTTTAAGCAAATCTGGATTTATAGTAAATGTGACTAAAAGTGAACAAGTTTAAGCGCAGTAAAACATTTGCAAGGCTTTCAGAATTTCTGGAGAACAAATATAAGTAATTTATCTTATTATGGATGATATAATATTGAATTATCAGGCAAAAAATAGATTAAAGCAGTGGTATCAAACTCCAGTCACAATGGTCAAAGTTCTGCAACTTTTATGTGTCCCTTGTCCTACATGCTTGGATTACAGTACAATGAAACTGCCTCACCAGAGACAGTCAGCTCCACAAAGCTCTGTCATGCTGCCCTGCATAAGGACAGCAGGTATGCTGAAGCAGAGAAAAATCTAAAAGTTGCAGGACACTGGAACTGGAATTTGAAATTACTGGATTAAAACATCCTTAAGCAGATTCTGAGCAAATAGAACATCAGACATTTTTCTTCTAAATAAAAAAGAGCACGTTTAGGAATATGCTGTAAGTAAACATGTGAATTTAGATAAATTCAGCGTATCAGCCGGTTTTAAGGAAGTTTCCCTAAATGTGAAATTTGATTTCCGTTAAGGCACAGCCTGCACTCCTCGCTGCTTCAAACTGACCTGACAGGATTCATTGATGCCATGTTATGAGTTCAGGTTTTGAACTCATCACCTGACTTGTGAACTGGAGTTTGAAACCACTGGGTTAAAGCATCCTTAAGCAGATTCTGAGCAAATAGAACATCGGACATTTTTTTTTCTAAATAAAAAAGAGCACTTTTTGGAATATGCTTTTACATGTGAATTAGATCAATTCAGCCGGTTAGAAGGAAGTTTGCCTAAACATGAAATCTGTATTCTGCACAGGCTGCACAGGCTGCACTCTTCGCCACTTCGAACTGACCTGAAAGGATTACCTGATGCCATATTATGAGTTCAGGTTCTCATGAAACATATGATACATGGCAAGTGACTGAACTTTTGCATGATCTCATTATCATTGCAAATTGAGTTTTATCTGCCATCCTTTATCAATCAATCAATCAATCAAATTTTATTTGTATAGCACATTTCAGCAGCAAGGCATTTCAAGGTGCTTTACATAATTAAAGAAAAAATAAAAACAGCATGTGACATTGAATAAACAGTAAGAAAGAGAAAGAGATTTTGAAAAAAAAGAAAAAGATTAAAAAAAAGATAAAAGCATAGTTTTGTTACAGAATTAAGCGCCTGTCGTCCCCGGACTCCGCCGTCCGTTTAACACGGGTATTATCCGGGTTCCGTTGCCTAACAGGACAAGGTCTCAAACCTTGCAGCACCAGTTTCCGTAGAAAGAGGAATAAAAGAAATTAATAAATAGATAAAAAGTAAAGATAAAAACATTAAAAACATCAAAGACATCAAAAACCCACACTCTAATTCTAATTTAGCCATAAGCAACTCTAAACAGGTGGGTTTTAAGTTGAGATTTAAAGGCACACAGTGTTTCAGCTGTTTTACAGTTTTCTGGAAGTTTGTTCCAAATCTGTGGTGCATAGAAACTGAATGATGCTTCTTCTCGTTTGGTTCTGGTTCTGGGGATGCAGAGCAGACCAGAACCAGAAGATCTGAGGGGTCTAGACGGTTGGTACAGCAATAACAGATCTTTAATGTATCGTGGTGCTAAACCGTTCAGTGATTTATAAACTAACAACAGTATTTATTCTTTGAGCTACAGGGAGCCAGTGCAGGGACTTTAAAACTGGTGTTATGTGCTCCATCTTCCTGGTTTTAGTGAGAATGCGAGCAGCAGCTTCTGGATCAGATGCAGCTGTTTGATTGATTTATTAGTCAGACCTGTGAAGACGCTGTTGCAGTAATCAAGATGTTCTTCAGGTGATAGAAGGCCAACTTTGTGACTGTCTTAATGTGGCTCTGAAGGTTCAGGTCAGAGTCCATCACTACTCCCAGGTTTCGGACTGATCGCTGGTTTTCAGTTGTAATAACTGAAGCTGTGCATTGATTCTAGTTCGCTCCTCTTTAGGTCCAAAGATGATAACTTCAGTTTTGTTTCTGTTCAGCTGGAGAAAGTTTTGGCACATCCACACATTTATCTGTTCTAAGCATCTAAGGAGAGTCATGCTGAGGCAAACCTTTTGATCCATTCCATCCGTAAATTTGAGAAACTCTGGTCCGGAAGACATTTCTTCAAAGGTATCTTGTGAGTGAGTGTAGGAGCAGAGAGGGAGGGGGGAAGAAGGAGGGAGGGGGGAAGGAGAAGGAAAGGGGTAAGGAGGAGGGAGTGAGGAATGAGGAGGGGAACCAGTCGCTCTGTCCCCAGTCGATGTTTTATCAGTTTGTTTTGGGACACTTTGCTTCTGATAAGCGGAGGGTTCCATCCTAGTCAGACATCCTTGAGCCTGTTCTTCTGAAGCGATGGTCACATTGTTGTCCTTGTTGATAAAATGAAAAATGTTTGCAGTGAGCAGCCTTATTCCATGTTTGTTAAGATTGCGTCCGCCTCTTCCAAAGAGGTGAAAGCGCTGCCAGTAGATCCAGAGGTTATCGATGAAGGTCACTGAGCCGCCAGAGCAGGTTTTAATCAGCCATTTGTTTATCATGTCCAGTCTGGAATGTTTTTTGTCTCCCCATTGAGGCAATGGAAATGGACCACTGAGAAATAATTTCAATTTTAATTTTCCCATAGTGTCCAGAAGAATATTAAAGTCCTTTTTCAGAATGTCTGATTTTTGCTTTGCCAGATCGTTGGCTCCAACATGCACAACTAAAGTCTCAATGTTTGGCTGATCAGTGGTTAGAGAGAGCACTTTGCGAGTCAAATCAGATGCAGTGTCACCAAGAATAGAAACCACTTTCGTTTTCTTGGGATTGCAAACATGACTGATTCCATTTACTGCCTCATCTCCAACAATAAGCACTCTTTGCATACCTTTCATTTTCCTTTAGACTGGAAACAGATGTTGAATCTAAAAGAACTCAGAGAACCTAGATGTTGTTTTTCCCATCAGGGATTTGGTTCTGTATGAGTTCTATTTAAAAGATTAAATATGGTAACACTTTATTTGAAAGGGGGTGAATAAGACTGTCATGACACTGTCATAAACATGATATAACACCTGTCATGAACATGAAAAAGCCTTCATGAATATTTATGACTGTTGTCATAAAGCGTCATTTGGTAAATTATGACACTTTTAATACAAAGTTGACATTATTCAAAATGTCTTTGTTATGACAACTTGACATTAACCAAGAAATCATTACAGATATAAATTTGTTATAAAAGTATTACTGATTGCACTTTAAAAATTAGGTAACTTTATGTTATTAAAGGTAAAGTTTAAACAGTAATGATTTCTTGGTTAATGTCAAGTTGTCATAACAAAGACATTTTGATTAATGTCAACTTTGTATTAAAAGTGTCATAATTTACCGAATGACGCTTTATGACAACAATCATAAATATTTATGAAGGCTTATTGATGTTCATGACAGGTGTTATGTCATGTTTATGACAGTGTTATGACAGTCGTATTCAACCCCCTTCAAATAAAGTGTTACCTTAAATATTATTTTTAGCAAATAGTAACTTGTCAAATTAAGAATAATGTAATCAAATAAAGGTACATGCAGTGGTATATTTTAGAAAAGCTTTTTTTAAATCCTAGATTTGCTGTTCAGTCTGAAAAATTTGAGGTTAGTTTTTAACATTTTAAATACATTTTTTGAAATATTAACTGACTAAAAATGATGGGTGACTTTAAATAAGTGTTTATGTTTGAGGCAGTTCTGGATGTCTGGTTCAATAATATGCTCTGGCATTCCTGGAGAAGGAAAATCAGTAGCTTAGAATGATCTTCAGTCTAAATAAGAACTTCCCAAAATCAATTAAGTTTATTTGTATAGCACATGTCAGCAGCAAGGCGGTTCAAGGTGCTTCACATAATAAAAACACAAAATTACAAAGTTGCAAAGAAACACCATACTGTCAACAATTGAACAAATATTACATTTTGATGAGTGCCATCACCAAAACCAAATATGTTGGTCAATGTTTAATTTATTTTGGCTCAAAAGCAATTCTAAACATGAGGGTTTTTAGTTATTTAAAGAAAAGGAAGTGAAGAAGGATATCATTTTGATTGGAAAATCAAAACCTGCCATTAATGTGCCGATTTCTTTCCTCTTATGTCATGTGTCATTTATTTTAATGGGCGGTCGACGCCTAAAATCCACACAGAAGCTGAATTGTAATAGATTTTTGTGAAGGCGTGGTGCTTCTTCAGAAGCTGCTGCTCCTCCTCATTATGACAACGCAGTTTAGTATTTCTGTGAAAACACATTTACTCGTGACAATTACAGAGACTTATTTATTTTGTCTTATCTTCTTTTCCAATTAAAAGAGAACGCCTGGAGAAAGAATGTCAATGAATCACTGTTGCAGTGAAATTAAGTCCAGAAAAATGTTTCTGCCTGGTTTATTTACTCTCATTCTATAAAGCTATTCTGCATTCTACAGGGTCATCTCCGTAGCTGCTGCTGTAGCATAAGGACAAACTGACCCCCTTTCTCACTTAATTCTTATACTACTCTCCAATTTGCATTATTTGCTGCTATTTCAGCTGCTAACTTTGTTTTCTCAATTATTTATCTCTCTAAAGAAGCTACACCTGATCTGGCATTCTGTTTGCCTTTGATACGTTCCTGTTGGAGGGGATCAAGTGAGATAATGCTGCTAAGAACTAAATTTCCTCCCTCTCCTATCAACTTTTTATTTTTCTTTGACTCAGAGAGTGCCCCTAAGATGGAACATTTCTTCTGTTCCTTTCTTGTGGACCTGCTCTGTTTTCTCAATCTCCCAGTCGCATGGCAGATGGTCCATCTGAGACATGATCTGCTGGAGGTCTCTTTTAGTGATGTAGTCAAGACCACCTAACCCTAGACCAAGTCAAGACCAAGACCAGAGTGTATCAAGACCGAGACAAGACCAAAACTTTTAGGGTCTGAGACCAAGTTGAGACCAAGACCGTGGAAGTTGAGACCGAGTCAAAACCAATACCAGCACCCTGTGCTACATGATCCAATGAAATGTGAAATATGATCAAAATTGCTTCTTACATTATCTGAAAGATTCACATTCCCATAAAAACACCTAAATTGAAACAATATCATTATCAATTCAAACTCTTCTTCATTCTGCCTTGCTTCCATCTCTTGTCTCATGCCATACCTAAAAAAGATAACGCCCTGGGTGCTTGCTCATATCGCACATGTCAGAAACCACAACTCTCTGCACCATTAACATAGCAATTAACACAATGCCCCAACGGTGAACAATGCTCATCTATGAACACAATGCAAGGCACAACAAGCAAGAAGTAACCAAGCACAAGGCGTGCACCGTGACTCTTCTCACTCTCTGTCCTGTTGCATGAAGCCAGGCTGCAATGTCTGCCACCAAGACAGGTAACGAAAAGAGCAATGAGCATGCTCTGTGTGCTCTTCTGTTCTAGTGTTGTATTTCTTAAATTAAATAAATATCAACATATATAATAAAATAAAATAATAATAGCTACTGAAGTGTACACAGAGCATTGCAAGCATTACAGTGAGGCTCCAGTCCTATCTTTGTAAAGAACCGTTTAGAAGAATCACATCGTTCATGAATGTCACATATTGCAAATTTTGGTCACAGCATTGTCCCATATATGCGACACAACAGTCAACACCTCCGCACAATAATTCAGAGCAGTGACTGACAGCTGTTTTCATAACGAATGCAGTTAGTCCCCACACAGCTAGCTTTGCTAACATCACGTCCACAGAGCTTTTCTTTCTTTGAGCTTCTTTTCTAAGTGAAAAGAAGCTTTCACTTAGAAAAGTAAGTTCTAAGTGAAAATTTAGTACTTACTTTCATGATGAGGGACATAGCGCTGCTGAATTTACATGTCGCCATTGGATTTCTTATGACTTATGAAGTGGGATTCTATTACTGATGATTAGACAGACATCTGCTGCTCAGAAAACACTTGCACATTGGAGTTAAGCATCTACTTTTGCTACATGCTTGTCCAGAAGGAGTGAATCCTGGAAGTCAATGACTTGATACAAACCACTAATGTGCATGTTTCTACTCAAACTGTCAGAAGCAGACTCCTTGAGGGTGGTGTGAGGGCACAATGTCCACATATAGGTTTTGTGCTGACATCCTAACATCGTGCAGGACGATTGGCGTTTGCTAGGGAGAACCTAGCATGAATGAAAGCAGGTTCACACTGAGCACATGTGACAGACGTGACAGAGTCTGGTGACAGAGTGAAGAACATTATGCTGCCTGCAACATCCTCCAGCATGACTGGTTTGGTGGTGAGTCACACATGTTTGGATGGCCGCACAGCCCCCCATGTGATGACCAGAGGTGCCCTGACTGCCATAAAGTACCAGGATGAGATCCTCAGACACATTGTAAGACCATATGCTGGTGCAGTGGGCCCCAGGTTCCTTCTTATTTATGACGATGCTAAGTCTGTTTCAGCAGTTCCTGCATGATGAGGGCATTAATCTTAAGGACTGGCCACTTGTTCCCCAGACCTTAATCCAATTGACATTTGGGACATCATGTTTTTGTCAATCCCCCAACGCCACGTTGCCCCACAGACTGTTCAGCAGCTAACTGCTCTAATTCAGGTCTGTGAAGCGATCCCTCAGGAGAACATCTTCCATCTCATCAGGAGCACACCCAGGCGTTGGTGGCAGATTATTCAGACATGTGGAGGTCTCACACACATGCTGAGCCTCATTTAGAGTTGTTTTAAGTTATATTCACTGATGTTGAATCAGCCTGTTGTGTTTTTTTTCCACTTACATTTTGAGTATGAATCCAGATCTCCATAGAGTAATAATTTTGATTTACATTGATAATTTTTATGTTTTCTTCTCATTCAATTTCACCACCAATGACAATATTTAATTAAATGAGATTATTGTAGTGTTCCCTTTAATTTTGTGAGCATTGTAATTTGAATAATGAACGGAAGCTGATACGCTGTTTGATAACCAGGATTAGTTGTAATTTATGTGTTTTTGAATTGAAAGAATTTTTTTGAAGTGCCTCAAGACAACATTTGTTGTTAATTTTGTCTTGGATTTTTCATCATCATGGAGGGAATTATTCAATACCAAACTGTTTTGATCCAACACCTTCAGGTGCCAGCTACGAAACTGAAGATGAAGAGCAATTCTTTTTTGGCACCTAAGGAAATTAAAACATATATTAAAATTCCAAACTTGTGACAACGAAACGGAAGACAAAAAATAGCAAAGATGATTTGACAGGTTGGTATCGGGGTGTGGACACTTAGCCACGTTATCAGATTGTAAAATATTTTCCTTCAAACAGATTTATTTATTTTTCTGTTGAAGTGTATAGCATATATTTAGCAATATATGAGGGAAAGTTTTTACAATTACTTGGTCTATTTTTCACATATACACTTTTGAGAGCCACAATTTCAGTCGTAGCACAAACATGTGACCCAGTATGGGTGAGATAAATTAGTTGTGGGGTTAATGAAATTATTACTCTATAATGAAACTTTGGGTTTCATGGATATAGACTCTCTTCATATGTTGCATCCTGCCTCCAACACTGGCTTAGGGTTTAGATGTAGAAGATTTTGTCAATGAAAATCATTGCTACAGAAAATTGTATGTTATGGTTTCCTTTCAGAAGTTTTCCTTCTAGAAACACTTCACCAACACTGTCTAATCACAAAAATAAAAACCGATAATGAATGAATGTACATTAACTTAATGCCACCTTACCTGGTAAAACATTATAAAAATATGATCATAGTCACAATTTTAGTATATTACTTTAATGGCAGAAAATTACCACAGTGCTTCCTGAAAACAGTTATTTCCTTGTTCAAATGGAAAAAAATCTATATGTCTCTATTTCTAAAGACAAAAAGACAGATATATCTTGGTTACATTTCTTTACGTTGTGACAAAGGTGCAATTTTCTTAACAGGTTTCATTTAAAATGTCTGTTTCCACATTTTTGGCAATCTTTTCTTAATTCACGTTGCTCATTGTGAATTCACTGACTCGGACTTGCCTAACCTGTTACACATTTTCTAGGCACTTATTGCAGGTGGAGCTTAAGGTAACTCATGACTCATACAGGTGGCTTATAAGGTTGATGATGTAGGAGAAAACACCAGAGCACACAGAGAGCATCCATAAGTGGGAGGTACGATGGAGGAGGAAAACATAGAACTCAAGTAAGTAATTTGTTCATCTGGCTTGTTGTAACCAATGACAACTAACATATTAACAAAGATCTATCTATCTATCTATCTATCTATCTATCTATCTATCTATCTATCTATCTATCTATCTATCTATCTATCTATCTATCTATCTATCTACCTACCTACCTACCTACCTACCTACCTACCTACCTACCTACCTACCTACCTACCTACCTACCTACCTACCTACCT
>NW_006800097.1:596969-598892 GCF_000485575.1 Poecilia formosa
TATCTATCTATCTATCTATCTATCTATCTATCTATCTATCTATCTATCTATCTATCTATCTATCTATCTATCTATCTATCTATCTATCTATCTAATCAAACAAAGGCTGTTTGCAAAGGATGATTAAAGTTAATTAAGGAAAATTGCTATTCAAACCAACCTAGCCTCATGAAAAAGTTATTGTCTTCAAATCCTATTTACTATATTGTGCTGTCGTTGTTGCAATAACGCTCATCAAGATTTTTTTTTTTTTTTTTTACTGTGTTTGATGATGTAAAAGCTTGTTTTAGCCACCATCCTTATCATGGTTTAACCTCATGCATCTGTTCCAGGAGGCCATGGGACACGTGTCGGGAAGTTCCTGTAATTGAAGACGAGCACACACCTTGGAAGTTGTTAAAGCTTCTAAAGACCATCGCTTTGTTTGCAGTAGCTCTCATTGTGTTTGGATTGGCAATATGTAGCAAGGTTAGCTTCATTTTACAGATTTAAATTGTACATTTCTAATATTTTTCTGTTGTACATAGAATCCCACTTTTCTTGATTTCATTGTTGAGATACAGTAAATATAAATGTAGTCATTAGCTGCCAGAGAAGGTTGAGATATTACAAACAGATACAACTGTAACTGTTTGGGGCTTGAGCCCACCTCATCCAAAAAGTATAAAGTAGAGGTTCTTTGGTAAAATGTAACACACAACATTTACATTGTTTAGTTTCAAAGTGGCAAATACAAATTCTCAACAGTCAGTTAAGGTACCAGTGTCCTTCAAAGGCTTCTTTTATTTTCCAGGCTTCTTTCCTTCTCCTCATCACTTTGTCCCATGAAGATACAAAGACCCTCCAAGCCGAGCAGAAACCCGTCGCACTGCTGTGTATTGGCTGCTCTCTCATTGCACCCGCTGTTCTGCTGCTGCTGAAAAGCATCTGGAAATCATGTTACAAATCATCAAAGCTGCCAAGAAAATCATCTGCAGCCCTGGTAAGACAAGACAATATTTACAAACTCTAACTTAAGTCTTATGGATCCCAAAGAAACAATTACTGATATATGGCAAATTTCCTTATTTCCTTGTTTCTGTGACATTTTGTTGAATTGAACTTTCTCTTTGTCCCTCAGGTTTTGTTCTTCGAGTTCCTTGTTTCTGTGGGGTTAGCAGTGCTTACCATTGTAGCAATGCCACACCTGGACATTGTGACCAATGTGGCCATCCTGAACGGTGTAGCTGTCCTCTCTGCATTCCTACAAGCAGTCACTCAGTGCACTGTCAAAAAGATGAACATCTTCCTGCTGCCTTCCATCATGGCCTCTGTGGTTATGGTTGTTGGTTACTGTTTGTTCGTGGTCCTGTACATTTTGAAAGACTCTGCCGATGTGAAGACAGCCATCTGGGTGGGTCTTGCTGTTGGTGGGTCAATCTTGGTATCTTTCAACTGGTGGGAGAATTACTTCAGGGTGATCTGTGTGAAGAGAAAATCCAACGTCCTCAAAAATCTGTTTGAAGACTTGAGCAAGTGTCAGAACATGCTGCACATCATGTCCAGCTTACTGAGGATTGTGGTCACTGCCTGTGTGCTTGGTGCCTATGTTCCTCTGGCCAAGCTGGACTGGGACATTGTGACCTCCATTCCAAGCAGGGAAACAAGGATAGTAGCCATCATCATCGGGGTCCAGCTGATCTCCTCTGCACTCTGCCATTGGTTTGCTTTGGCAGCCTGTAAGATGCATGCTGTCCGCCGATGCTTCATCCTGCCTTTGTACCTGGCTTCACTGGCTGTGATGGTGCTGTTCATCGTCCCTGTTATTCTGGATTATCAGGACCACCAGTTAAGCTTGAACACAACTGAAAAGATCAACTTCACAAGTTACTGCGCTGAAGCTGTGAATGTAAGAAATCAAAGTCTGAGTGGTAACCTGTTCCC
>NW_006800097.1:602392-663786 GCF_000485575.1 Poecilia formosa
CACTGGCTGCAGAAGACAGCTGAGCATGTCTTTGGCTGTGTACTGTGCAGCCCTGGTTGCTTCAGTCTGTTCAGAGCAGAGGCGCTAATGGATGACAACGTGATGAAGAAATATTCAACCAGATCCACAGAGCCCAGTCAATACATCCAATATGACCAAGGTACAAGACTGAACTCTATTAAAACTTTTTGATAACTTTCTTTGTTATAATAGAATCTAATTTAAGCAAATAATTTCACATTGTATACTTTGATACTGCAAAGTAGAACATCTGGTTTCTATGCTTTTTCAGAGGTTACTCAGCAATCTGTGGAAACTTTGCATATTCTCTACTTTCATCCGCATGTTTCCTTCCAAAGCTCCAAAGTATGCATCTTTATTTCATTGGTGCAACCTGCTCATAGTCCACTCTCATTAGACAACTTCCCCCAAAAGACCCTGCCTGGATTAAATGTTTAGAATGGATGGATTAATAGATCTAAATATTCAATAAAGATACTATTCTTTCTCCATCTTTGCTTTGACTTTCAAGTTTTTTTAATTTTTCCAACATCTAAATATATATTGTGTTTTTTGCAGGTGAGGACCGCTGGCTGTGCACTCTGCTGCTGAAACAAGGCTGGAGAGTGGAATACAACGCAGCATCTGATGCCTACACCAACGCACCAGAAAGCTTCAAGGAGCTTTATAACCAGGTGAACTCATAAAGTAGATCCAGTGTAGAGCTATAATTCAAAAATATATTCATAATGATTACCCACACCACAAGAAAAAATAAATATCCTTTGTTTCCTGTGGATCAAGGTAATTTGTCCACCACTGATACCACCCAGTGCTTTAGTTTGCAAGACCTCAAACTCAGTTATACTCATTGAGATCTCTAAAAGAAATTTGATGTTGTACTCAGTATGTTCTACCAGACAATGGGTTTGTGACGTTGCTTGGTTGATGCTCCAGTATCCAGTTGATGCTTATTTTACCCCTGAGTCATTTTTAATTTTCAGTAACTGGATAAATAAATGGAATTCCCATCGAATAAAAGGTTTCAGGACAAAAAAGAGGTCATAACTTAATAATGACTACTGCTTTTCTACTTAGAGGAAACGATGGGGCCCTTCCACGATGGCAAACATTGTAGATCTGATCGGTTCCACCAACCTGGTTTCCAAGAACAATCCATCAATGTCTAAACCATTCATGGTCTACCAGCTGTTTGCCATGATTTCAGCCATCCTTGCTCCGGCCACCATCTGTCTCATGGTTGGAGGTAACTGTCACTGTGTCCTCTGGACTTTGTAAAGCACTATACAAGTACAATCCATTACCATTTATGTGTTATGAGTGTTAAACACTTGTACTACATTAACATTTAAGCAGTTTGTGGAAATATCTTAAAAATATGTTGTTTCTGCTGTACCCAGGGAGTCTGTCCTTCCTTTTGAACATACCTGCTGCTGGTGCTCTGGTCCTAGCTGTGATACCTCCTGCCATTTACTTGGGTCTTTGCTTTAAGCTGAAGGCAGACACTCAGATCACTATTGCAGCAGTGTTGAGTGTCATCTATGCATTAATTATGATGGTAGTGACAATGTCCATTATTGGTAAGTGCTTATTTATGTCTAACAAATGTATAAATATTTTTTGCTTTAACTCTAAACATTGGTATTCTTTGTTTTCTGCCAGCCTCAATGGTGGTGGAACAGACCATTCTGACACCCAGCAGCATTTTCATCGTGGCCATGTCAATCATTTACGTCGTCACTGCACTGCTGCATCCTCAAGAACTTCCTTTGTTGGCCTATGGCTTACTCTACATCATCTGCATCCCAAGTGCCTACCTCCTGCTCACCATCTACTCCATGGTCAACATGAACAGTGTCTCATGGGGAACCAGAGAAACAAAACCTGCTGCAGAGGCTGGAACAACTGGAGCCAACATCCAGCAAACTAAAACACAAAAAGGTAGATTGGTACCACTCTGAAGGACTAAATGACTCGAGCTGATCTTTCTGCAAAATAAACTGAAACTTAGTTTTGCCTTTACAGCAAAAAACACCTTCAAACGACTCTGTTGCCGGATGAAATGTTGTAAAAAATCCGACCAGCGAGTAGCAGACGAACAGATCACCATGAGTCAGGAGATCCCAGATCCTATACAGCTTGAAACTCAACCCCAGAACAGTATTGTGGATGATTCCCCCCAAAGAGAACAAGTGTAGGTGTTAAAGATATGAAAAACAAGTAAACTGAAAAGTAGTAAAGCAATGGCTGATACTATTGTTTTTTTTTTCTTTTTTTTCCCTCTTAGGCCAGAGGAGATCATTTTTTCCACTCCAGTTCAATGTAAGTGCAATAAAATTGTTGCTTTTACAGTGCTTTAATACCACAGTAGTGTATTATAATACATTAAAGTCTTTTCCAAGCACTTAATGAAATTAGGTTTTCAAATAATTTTCTGCTTTGCCGTGTTTCTTAGGTTGGAAAGCAGAAGTGGAGAGTTTGTCCAGTGACATTCAGCTGCAGGAGGATTCTCTTGATGAGGTGATGTCCTTTAGCTTCACTCTTATAAATACGTACAGCCATTCATTTAATTCTTTGCTTTGCTCACTCAAATAGCACCATTGTTCACCACTCGTTATTCAGACATCCAAAAAGTCAACGCTGATTGATTTGATTTTAAAGAATAATTTAACTTGGTGATTATCAGGATTTGGCTGATAAATCCACCAGTAAACTGTAGGTAGGAATTATGAGAGTATGTTCACTGACTGACTTTGCCATGAGTCAGCTAAATCTCACCAAATATCAATAATCCTTTAAGTGGTTCATTTGTTGCCTTGTTAAGTTAAATGTAATTTTTCTATGGATTAAAAATGTTCACATTGTTATCTCCAAATGTTTATCTTTGACTTTTTTGTTAATTTTAGACATTGAACTGATGTGTTGTTGCAGGATGAGAAGCGGTTCTGGAATGAATTTATTGAAAAGTACCTGGAACCTCTGCAAAATGACAAAGAAAAACAGGAAAAGACTAAAAATGAGCTGCAAGACCTTAGAAACAAGGTAAAAGAGGAGAGCTGTAATATAATACATTTGACATTTGTTGAAAAATCTGACATTTTTTAAGCTAACCTTAGCACTTCTTTCCCAACACAGATCAATTTTTCATTCTTCTTCCTGAATGCCCTGTGGCTGGTGGCAGCTTTTGTCTTTCAAGTCTTCGCGGTCTTTCAACTCAAGTTTGACATTGTTGACTTGAACCTCAACAAAACTGGTAAACAGTTCCAAGTTGAGCCGATGAGCCTCATGTTCATCCTGGGCTTTGCTCTGTCAGTTTTGCTCCAGTTTATTGGGATGTTGTACCACAGGTAATCACTGATTAGATTTTTTTTTTCTCAACTATATTTTGTTTGACTCTCAACTAGAGTCAAACAAAAAAATGCGTATAACACAAAACTTCTCTTCTCCACTTTTAGAATTATGACACTCATTCATTATGTGGCATTTTTGGAAACGGAGCCAAAACAACAAAAGTCTGCAAGAAAAGAGGTAAATATTTTTGTTTATTATTCAAACTAAACCAAATGATTGGTCAGAAGTCTACCATGTTATATCATCATAGATATCCCAACTGCCAAGAATTAATAAAATTATTATCACAACAGCTTTTCAACAAATTTTCATTAAACAACTCTGCTATCTCCCAAAGTTATTCCCTGTTCTTGTGGATTAAAGTGGGAAGAGATTGTAGATGAGAGCAGAGACAACACATAGACTGTGTTTAACAACTTAAAACTAAATTAAATAGTCTGTCATACAGAAAATATGATACAAATCATCTTCGAACTATATGTATTTTACATACAATACAATAGATGTAAACACATATGTGCCTCTAGCCCCCTCTGCTGGACATTTTGCAGGCTGTAAGTACCTGTATCCAAATGTTTTGGGACCTTCCACTGGTATTCTGGAATTAAACGGGATTGGAATCCCAACAGATATCAACATCTATCTACATACGAAAACTGGATAGATGTTGATAAAACAATGTGTCATTAAAAACTATCACATGGCTTCGACCCTACTGACCTTTCATAAAACAGTTCATTCAGAGCCTGTGTAAGAAATATTCACAGGGTGGGAAACAAGACTGCAAGAAAAAACAAACTCCAGATAGATATTTATGTGGAGCAAAGGCAGTAATGACGCCACATGGTGGTGCTGTTGAGTCGTAACTGGGACTCTACATGTGTTGACGTTAATGCCATAATGGGATGTGATGTACCTTTTTATTGGTTTATGTAAATAATTAATAAAACAATACAAAGTATTCTTTATTTTACTGAAAATCATTCAAATATGTCAACACACATATAAATAAAAATAATAATTTGAAGACTGTTGCTAACAATAGTGAATTGCTGCCATTTAAAATTTTTGGTCAAGAGAAAGATTTTTATTTGATAGCTTTTACATAAATCTCCAGGAGGAGTAAAGTTTAATTTAATTTTTATATTTGTGAAGTTAAATATTATCCATCATTTTCCATACTTCTGGAGGAGTGATTGAGGTGTGCTCAACGCATTGCAGCATTTTTATCCAATAATGTGTCTTTGATCTTTTCCAGAATGCCTCCATGTCCAATGCAGATTCAAGCTCACTCGTCAACTCCGTGACTGACATGAGCAACGTCACACAGGAAGAAAGTGAATTTGATTTAAGTGACGGTGAGTGGGAGGATGAAAACTACTCTCTACAGGAGATTGGGGATGGAACTCAGGAGACTTAGGTTTTTAACAAGACTGTTTCTGCACCTAAACACTTTTAGCACTTTTAGTTTCTGCTGTTGCACAGATCTTTTTAAATGACACTGCAAAGTAGGACACATACCATGAAGGCAACCCCAAGATGAAGTATTTTATTTAACTGTTGTGACTTCTTAACTATTTATCATTTTGAAAAACAGATGTCCTGTGACAGTTTTTTTTTTAATGTTGTTCCTTTTTTGTATAAATCTTTTATGCTTTATGTCGTGTGTAGATTGGGACTTGGAATCAGTGATCAATATTTACTTTGAATCAAAACTGTCTAAGCTAGTCAATCCATTAATGAAAGCTTCATAAATGTTGTGATTAATGTTTGATTTATTATATTTATCAGAATTTTTTTTATAAACTCAATAATTTTAATGTATTTAGTTTATTGAAGGAAAAAACTGAAGGATGAATTAATCTTGAATGTCCAATATTACTACAGTGTTACTACTGCTGTAAGCTATTCAAGGAGGTTTTTACTTTGGAAAAACCTGTAAAATCTGGTTGGCTCACTACTTGAATGTTAACTCAGAAAATATTTTTCAAAAATGCAAATGTTAAATTATCTTTATTCTTTTCAAATTGTTTTGTGTGATCTAGAAAGTATACACATTGTGTATCCTGTTCCTCTTGTCAACATCTTTGTTTTTCTTTAAAAAAATTTAAAATGTATAAGTTTAATATATTATAAAATATTTGTATAATTGAATATTTTTTTATTTAACAAGAAAAAGAAATAAACAAACAAAATAGCTACATGTCTCTTGTTGCTTTTTGAAAAAAGAAGAGTCACCAGGCGTCTGAAAAGTTGCACAATAAAGTGACAAAGTCGCTGAGATGGCAGCAATACTTTCCCTTGTCCACACTCCACAGATCATCTACAGTATACTGCATTATTTTTTGTAACTGATTAATCAAAAATAATTTGAATTTATGTATGTCATATCCATGAAAAACTTGCTAAATCTTCTCTTCAAGGCTAACAGCTTCATCTTCTAACTCTTAAACTCCTGTCATCCAACGTGTTTACAGGAATGTCTCCGATTAGGAGAAACTGTGAACATGGACCCTGCTACATGTGGTCAGTTGCTGTCTGAGCCAAGCAAGCAATATTTACCTGAGCTTTGGGCATTTTATGTACCATCTCCAAAATAAAGACCAGGTTTCATATCATGGGAAAATCAGAGACAGGTAACTAAATGAGCAGTCAAATTGTCCCATGATGCAGTTTGACTTAAGTCATGGGTGTCAAACTCCAGTCCTCCGCTGTTCTGGTGTTTCTAGGTGTGCCACAGGTATAAAACACTCGAATGAAAAGGTGTACTTTCCTCCTTCTTGTGTAGACAAGTTCTCCAGTGCCTTGCTGATGACCTAATTTATTCTATTCAGAATAATTAAGGGGCGACTGGGAAGAGTAGTCATCTTGTGATCGGAAGGTTGTAGATTTGATTCCAGCTTCCTCCTGCATGTGTTGATGTGCCCCTGGGCAAGGCACCTAACCCCAAATTGCCTACCGATCTGCGTATCGGTGTATCAATGTGTGAGCATTTGTGAGTGCGAATGGGTGAATGTGACTCTAGTGTAAAGAGCTTTGAGTGGTCAAAATGATTGGAAAAAGCGCTATATAAGTTCAGTCCATTACCATTCAGGTATGGCGCAGCAGAGGCACATCTAAAAGTTGTAGGGCAGTGGCCCTTCAGGACTGGAGTTTGACAGTTTTACACATGTGACTTAAGTGGACAGAAAAAACAATGGTCCAAGCATCAGAGCGTAGAAGAATTGCTGCAAAAGAGAAATAACCAGTAAGACACAGCACTCAGCTTATATATAATGTAAATCCATTCTGTGCACAGGATTCAGATTTGATTGTTTTTAAATAATTTGACGCATTGTGATTTTACCCTGGAAAAGAGAAGCATAAACAGTTCAGCATTAAAGAGGGGTAAAAGTACATTTCGGACCTTTAACTATATATCTACACCATGGTAACATATTCAATTTTCATAAGCAGGAAATACTAAAACGATTTCTGCATGAGAGATTCGTGAGAGCTTGTAGAAAGGAGGAAGACGGAAACATTTTCTTTTGAACCCCTCCTTTGGCATGGCAAACATTTCTCTCCCTTCTGAATGAAGAATGACATAATGTTGTCAAACATTGACTATGCTGGTACTGGTAGGCATTGATCCTCAAACTGAAACTATGATGTTTTAAGGTGGTTTGGATGATGACCTGAAAAATGAAAAACAAAACAAACAAAAAAACTACTTGACAGAGCACAACTATGCAAATACAATATAATTCAGCTGTACAAAGGTATGCATAGAAACTAACCCTTAACAAGGCAAATCATTTTCTTTGTTTTTCATTTCAGCTCTTTGTCTCTTTCTCAGCACTTGAGTTGTGACACACCAGTAAAGGGACTTACGAGATTATAATAAAGATATTGAAAGAATATTCAAAGTCATTGAGTCTATGTATTGATTCTAAAGTGTTTTTGTTGCACAATAAGAAATAAATAAAACTGAAACACTCATGGTCTGTAAATTGTTCACACCTGTTATTATTTATTTTCATTAATATATTAGTTATTCTTTATTTCCAAGGTGTAACCTACTTGACCTACCTGTCAAAGCTTTTCTCCTCCTGCATCATAGTTTCTCTTTCTGTAAGATACAACTCACAGAACTCAACTCATAAACTGATTCTGCCATTAGACTTTTTGGATTTCATATATTTCATTTCTTCATCTACTTTGTGTGACAACCTTCAAAATTACGTTTGCAGGTTTTTGCATTTCATTCTGTTATATAACTTCCAGGCAGGAAACAGTCTAAGTTCAGACTCATAGTAATTCATTTCTTAAAAATTACAACAATCATTACTGGTGCAGAAATCTGATTGGCTCACAAGTATATTGAATTTTAGCAATTTTGACAAAGCAACTGAAAAACATCAATATTAGTTGATTAGTTTATGTTGGCAATCAATAATAGATTTTGATTAAACCTGACATAACCCTAAGAGCAGGGTTTTTTTTATAGTTGTGATAATGTCTTGTGATGTAACAAGACCTACTTTAAAACCAATACCTGATTTTAATCTGGTTTATGATATCTAATGACAACATTGTTTGCTTTTTGTAATTTCTTTGACCAAAGTTGGCAACCTGCCTGCTACGTGTCTGCAGGCACCAGGGGGGAGGGGTTAGGGTTAGGACTGAAGGGCTCATGAATCATGCAGGTAAAAGATTATAAGGATGAGAGAGAAAATCAGAGAGCATAACTGGACCTACGATGGAGGAGGACAACAAGAGAAGAGAGCTCAAGTAAGTAATGCATTATTAAAAGTTGATTTGAGTTTTAGCAAGATAAAACATTAAGAGTCTTCAATAAGTATTTATTAAATTCCACTGTGAAAAAGGAAGAAAACTGACCTCAATAACCTCCATGTTAATAATAATTTAAATCCCAGGTTAAAGGTTTATCTAAACTTGCAAGAGCAGAAATGTTAATCCATAAAGAACAGTTTGATCCTAAATAATTCCTTCTTTTAACCATCCTCCTCCCCCAAACTGTGGATTTTTGTGCTAGAAGGCCTTGGGACACCTGTCGGGAGGTCCCTATCATTGAAGACGAGCACACACCCTGGAAGCTGCTTAAGCTTGTAAATATCATCTCTTTGTTTGCAGTAGCTACCATTATCTTTGGACTGGCAACATGCAGTAAGGTAAACTATTTCTACATGACTTTTTATGTTAAACAGATGAAACAAATACTTTTAAAAACCTGAAAGTAGAAAAGACCATGTAAAAGCCTGTAATATGTTTGAGGCCATTTCTATAGAACATAATACATTCATTGATCCCACTTCAACCTAAGAATACAAGTGAAATAAAATATATTTAGTAAAATTTTACATTACATTTTTTACTGTTTAGCTTGGTTTTGAAGAGAAATTCTCAACATTTGCGGTACCAGTGGTTTTACATGATTTGTTTAATTTTCCAGGCTTCTTTCCTTCTCCTCATCATTTTATCCCATGAAAATACAAAGACAATCCAAGCTGAGCAGAAACCTGTCACACTACTGTGCATTGGCTGCTCTGTCATTGCACCTCATGTTCTTCTGCTGCTCAAAAGCTTCTGGAAAGCATGTTACAAATCATCAAAGTTGCCAAGAAAAGCATCTGCAGCCCTGGTAAGACAAGTGGATTTGATCTCCAGCTGATGCCAAAAACAAATGTTTTGTTTTTGTTATTTAGTTGAATTCATTTGTCCATTCTTTTCTCTACAGGTTTTGTTCTTCGAGTTCCTTGTTTCTGTGGGGTTAGCAGTGCTTACCATTGTAGCAATGCCACACCTGGACATTGTGACCAATGTGACCATCCTAAACAGTGTAGCTGTCCTCTCTGGATTCCTGCAAGCAGTCACTCAGTGCACAGTCAAAAAGATGAACATCTTCCTGCTGCCTTCCATCATGGCCTCTGTGGTTATGGTTGTTGGTTACTGTTTGTTCGTGGTCCTGTACATTTTGAAAGACTCTGCCGATGTGAAGACAGCCATCTGGGTGGGTCTTGCTGTTGGTGGGTCAATCTTGGTATCTTTCAACTGGTGGGAGAATTACTTCAGGGTGATCTGTGTGAAGAGAAAATCCAACGTCCTCAAAAATCTGTTTGAAGACTTGAGCAAGTGTCAGAACATGCTGCACATCATGTCCAGCGTACTGAGGATTGTGGTCACTGCCTGTGTGCTTGGTGCCTATGTTCCTCTGGCCAAGCTGGACTGGGACATTGTGACCTCCATTCCAAGCAGGGAAACAAGGATAGTAGCCATCATCATCGGGGTCCAGCTGATCTCCTCTGCACTCTGCCATTGGTTTGCTTTGGCAGCCTGTAAGATGCATGCTGTCCGCCGATGCTTCATCCTGCCTTTGTACCTGGCTTCACTGGCTGTGATACCGCTGTTTATTGCTCCTGTCATTATTGATTACAAAATCTACAAATCAAACATCAACTTCACAAGTTACTGCGCTGAAGCTGTGAATATAAGAAATCAAAGTCTGAGTGGTGACCTGTTCCCACATCTGGTTTTGGATGTTGCCCAAACTCTCTGCTCCCTGGACATGTTCATGACATCTGATTTTGGCCTATTGACAGGTAAGAGTTTCTTGCTTATTTACTCCAAGTAAATTGTTGAATGAATTTTTTTATGTATTTGATTTAGTCCAGGTCTCAGTTAAGTCGAAAGTCAGTACACTGGTCCACGATACATAAAATCTGCATTGAGCCAGAATATATATTTTTCCAGAGTCAAATTCCTTTTTCACATCTATCAGCCACTCTGCTTTGTGTTGTATTAAATTTAGTCTTGGTATTTAGTGCTATACTTGGTTTATACTGGTTTCTCAGATTTCCAGAGGTTGTCTTGTTCTCCTATCAGGTGCAGGAGTATTATGGTGGATTGGTTTTGTGTTGGCCACCATCCATATTTGGCACCTAAACACCTGCCGCATCCAGAAGACTCAAGACCTGTTTGTGAGGGTCTACGAGGGAGCCCTCATTGAGCAATCCTTACTACTCAACACACGCTTCCACATTCAGCGTAAAAACCAAAGGAAACGGTGAGTTTTGTGTTTTTGTTTGTGATGCAACTTTTGTTTCTTTGAATTGTCTTCTAAGCATTAGTTTTAGGTTTTTGCAAATGGTACACAGTTCTTGTGAAATTGAAGCTACTTGGACAGAAGATAGTTTTAAACATGTAAATGTATCAAATTTTAGAGAAGACACCACCCCTGCCATGGTTTATCTCTGTGCAACCATGTGGCATGAGACCTATGAGGAGATGATGAACATCACGATCTCAGTTTTTAGGTGAGTTACATTGACATGTTTTTGACCTTGCTTTTCAGTCTTCTAGATATGTCTCTCTTTCAACACCAATGAATCAAATAACTATATCATTATGACTCTAGAACTTGTTTGTATGCTGAGGAGGTAACTCAGCTTTTTGATTCAGATTTGTCAGAATACAGCTAAAATCCACAAGAGGAGTTACAGATCCTTATCGGACTAATCAAGCAACATTATGGGAAGTAATTTCAGGATCTCTCTATCAGTGATCAATTTCTCCTAGCTTTGCCTGAGGTTTATATATATGTGAACACTAGGGGTCAGACTAAGAGTGAGTCAAAATTGCGATAAGGAAAGATCGTTGATGTCATGTGAGCTGATTTCCAGCGTTTGTCTTTTTAAATCTATAGGATATATTAATTAATTTCAAGTAAACTATGCTTATTAATTAGTAATTTGTTCTACCAGAAGGATATGCTCTTAATATCCTCCTTCTTACTTTTATAATAATGGACTTTTTTACTTGTTCTCTTCATGTGTTTCATCACTAAAGACTGGACCAATACAGACCAAAGAGTTTGACGCAGTCGCAGTTTGATGATTTCACCTTTGAAGCCCATATCTACTTTGATGATGCCTTCACAAATGTGACAGGAAGTCAGCACCGTCATCTGAACACATATGCAAAAGAACTTGTGAAAATTATTGCAGATGTTTATGGGTAAGGACCAAGTTGAAAGATGATATGATGTTGCATTTCTCTGGTGTCAAAACTGGATTTATGACCAGAGACACATTTTCAATATGAATTATTTCAATTTTGATGTAATTCATTCTTTGTCACCAGAATTTTCAAGAACCTTGATAAAACATTCTTTGATGTACAACAGCAAATTCCTGATCAGGCAATCATAAAGACACCTTATGGAGCTCGTCTTGTTGTTGAAATGCCTCATGGGAATAACATTGTAGTTCACTTCAAAGACAAAGAGAAAATTCGGATCAAGAAGAGATGGTCTCAGGTAGAGAATATCTCACTGATGACATCAGTGTCTCAGCAGGAAACACTTGCTTTGCTAACCGATCTTTAGTAATTTACAGGTGATGTATCTTTATTATCTCCTGGGTTGGAAACTGATGACCAAGTATTACAGATACTGGCAGGAAGGACAAGATGAAAAGCATCTTAGGAGAGAGATCCAGGTGAGATAATGCATTTGTTCTGAATATTTTTGACTTTCTCAAACTTTAATGCATACATTAATACAAACCATCACACAACGAGTTGAGAAACTGTACATTTGCTTCTTTCAGAAAGAGAAGCACAACACGTATCTCTTGGCTTTGGATGGGGACACAGACTTCCAACCAGCGGCTGTGATGCTGCTTATCGATCGTTTGAAAATGTATCCCCGTGTTGGTGCAGCATGTGGCAGAATTCACCCCACTGGATCAGGTTGGCACAAATGAAAATGTAGAATTTTTCATCTGTGGCACACAGAGCCACAGGGAAAGAATTGAACACCTCTGCATTTGTCCTGCAGGTCCTGCTGTTTGGTTCCAGAAGTTTGAGTACGCTATCAGTCACTGGCTGCAGAAGACAGCTGAGCATGTCTTTGGCTGTGTACTGTGCAGCCCTGGTTGCTTCAGTCTGTTCAGAGCAGAGGCGCTAATGGATGATAACGTGATGAAGAAATATTCAACCAAATCCACAGAGCCCAGTCACTACATCCAGTATGACCAAGGTAATAGGAGCTGTATGAAAATCAATTTTCAATCTTCTGAAGTTAATAATTAAACCTTGGTTTAGATAAACCTCCATTACATAATGATAACATTCACCAAAGTATGTACATTCTCCCTGATAGTTCTGGATTTGTGTTAGATGCCTTTCATTGGTTGTCTTACATTAGTTTTCTTTTAATTGCAGGTGAGGACCGCTGGCTGTGCACTCTGCTGCTGAAACAAGGCTGGAGAGTGGAATACAATGCAGCATCTGATGCCTACACCAACGCACCAGAAAGCTTCAAGGAGCTTTATAACCAGGTGAACTCAATAAGGGAAAAAAGCATTTTTACCAAAATTGTAACAGCAAAATAATGAAGCCTGATCACCCGAAGTGCTACCACCACCCTCATAATATACATTAATCATCTCTCTAAGTAGTTTTTTTTGTGATTGATGCCATCTGAATATATATATATTTTTTTATTCAGATTGTTGCAGGCTCACTTCTGCCTTGAAAATGACTTTGTCTTCTAGTGTTGGGGAGTATTTGTGAGAGGAGTGACGGATCTCCAGAAGGTCTGAGTTCTGGTTCTTGTTGTTATTTTTTAGCGGAAACGATGGGGGCCTTCCACAATGGCAAACGTTGTGGATCTGCTGGGCTCAACCAACATTGTCTCCAAACGGAACTTATCCATGTCCAAACTGTTCATGTTCTACCAGCTGTTCGGCATGATCTCTGCCATTCTTGCTCCATCCACCATCTGCCTCATGGTTGCAGGTCAGCATCTGTCTGTGTGTCTTTGAATGTAAAAATGACAAAAATAAATGCAAATCAGATGTTCAAAGGTGAGAGCAGTTACACAAAAATGTTCCAGCCTGTGTTTTCCTCCAGGTAGTTTGTCCTTCATCTTGGAAATACCTTCTCCTGTGGCTCTGATCATAGCTGTGATACCTCCTGCCGTTTACTTGGGTCTTTGCTTTAAACTCAAAGCAGACACTCAGATCACTATTGCAGGGATTCTTAGTGTTGCATATGCATTCCTCATGGTGGTGGTGGCAATATCCATTATTGGTAAATATAAATTACATTTCTAACTAATGTATTGAAATCATGTTGCTATTTTTTTAATATGTGTTATCTTTTGCACCAGCCTCAATAATTAAGGAGAAGACCATTCTGACACCCAGCAGCATTTTCATCGTGGCCATGTCAGTCATTTACATTGTGACCGCACTGATGCATCCCCAGGAACTTCCTTTAGTGTTTTATGGCTTACTCTACATCATCTGCATCCCAAGTGCCTACCTCCTGCTCACCATCTACTCCATGGTCAACATGAACAGTGTCTCATGGGGAACCAGAGAATCAAAACCGACTCCAGGGGCTGCAGTGACAGCAGTCTCCGCCGTCCAAGCAAAAACAAAAAAAGGTAGGACAGAAAAAGGTAGTGCTACATAATGCTGTTTTTTCCCAGCAAATCTAAAAGTTTTACCCTGGCAGCTACGGACATCTTCCAGCGACTCTGTTCAAGGATGAAATGTTGTAAAAAATCACATCCGATATCAGAAGACACCCAGCCTCTGATGACTGCCCTGCCTCAGGAGAATTTGGTGCCTGAACCTCAAACCCAAGACCCTGCTGCTAACGACGTCTCCGAAAAGGAACAAATGTAGGTTCTAAACACAGGTTGAAATAACTACAAAGTTTCAATCATATAAATAGATATTACCACTTTTTTCTGAATTTGTTTTAGGCAAGTGAAGACTGGTTTTGACTGTCTGGCAAAATGTGAGTTCAGAGGAATTTATGTATTTTATCCCAGAACTTGGCAAGTTTTGAAATATTCTTTTGTGTTCTGTTCTTCAGGTTGGATAAATGAACTGGAAAGTTTGTCCAATGACATACAGCTGCAGGAACAGTTTCTGGACAAGGTGCAAATGTGTTTTTTGTTTTGTTTGTTTGTTTGTTTGTTTTTTATCTTAAATGGAGCTGTCACTATTTAAAGACCTGATTTTACGATTCAAAAAGTGGTTTACAAATATCTTAAACTAGATTGTGCTGCTGCCCACTTAACAATTGCACATTTAGAGTTTCTGTATTTTTGCTCCTTCTCCAAAATATGAAATTGGCCCCCAACACCTTCTTCAAATAAAATTAATTTGGTGTCAGTTGTTTGTGCTGATTTGTGCAGCAAAAATCTTTCTTTGTGTCGTTAACAGAGGTCATGAAAGGTCAACCAGCCACTTCTCCCACCCCAACATTTACAAAATTAAACACATTTTATGCATATTTACTATAGAAAACCTGTTAGCTGATCTGGAGAGAAGACAGCTCATGAGGTGACCCAGGACTCTGGATGACCAAGAGAGATTGTGCAAAGAAAGATGGTCAAAGGTTATTTCCTCCTTATGAACATTTTTTTAAATGGTACAGAAGTCTGTTGTGGTTTCAACACAACATCAGTGAGAGTGTCAAAAAAGTGTGGCAGCAGGATTTCCCCCCCCCTTGAATACATTTGTTAAAATGACAAACATTTATTTATAAATGCTCTTTGACTTCCTCTCATTTTCCTTATCTATTGTTTTATTTTGGTTACTTTTGTGATCATTTCAGGATGAGGAAAACTTCTGGAATGAGCTCATCAAGAAATACCTCGAACCTGTGAAAAATGACAAGGAAAAGCAAGAAAAGACGAAAAATGACTTACAAGAGCTGAGAAGCAAGGTAAACTGGAATAACTGAAATGATGAAATGATGCAGTAAACTTCACTTTCTTTGGATTTCTGTCCCAACATAGGTCAACTTTTCCTTCTTCTTCTTGAATGCCCTGTGGCTGATGGCAACGTTCGTCTTCCAGGGCGTTGACGTCTTCTCCCTCAAGATCAATATTATCGACTTCTACCAGCAGGAAACCGGGGTGACGATCCAAATCGAACCCATGAGCCTCATGTTCATTCTGGGATTTGGTATTTCAGTTTTGCTTCAGTTTGTTGGCATGCTGCACCACACGTGAACCCTCATTTCAAATGCCATCTTCTCCACAATGTTTTTAATGCTTGTGGTTGAAAATGTGACACCATTGTTTTTATTGTTTTAGAATCTCCACCCTCATTCATTACATAGCGTTTCTGCAAACAGAGCCCAAACAACAGAAATGTGCAGATAATGAGGTACCGACTGTTTCTGTTGATGCTATGTATTCTTACTTACTGTTTTTATTTCTTACATGGACTATCACCAGTTTTAACACCACAACTGGTATCTATTTAATGGTATTAACACTTTCACTATTAATGATTAGTAGTTGCTTGTGTTGAGAGTTACTGTAAAAAAAATGCTGCAAAGATTAATAAAGGTTTGGACATGAATCTGAACTCACATATTGTACCATTATTAAAATCATATTGTTCTGGCTGCATTTTTATCAAGTAACAACTTATTACTCTTTCTGCAGGTGGACTCTATTGCAGATTCAAATGATGAGTCGGCCTACAATACAGACCTAAGCTACGTGTCCCAGGAAAACCTGTCATCACAAGACTGGGAGTCCGAGTTCTACAAATCAAACCTGGACATTCAAGAGGACTTTGTTTGAACCAACACAATTTATTGAACCAAAAAACTTCAGAGACTTTTTAAGCTTTCACTATGTGGTAAATGTTTACAAATATAATTAATGCATTTACTTAACTTGAATAAATTCTGCTACATGTGGTTTTTATTTGACGTCTCATGAGAAAAACAAAAAGATCTCAGTTTCTGCCCATTGAAGAAAGTCTATGATACATCCACCTCCCTGCAGTGGCAAAAGCATTGATGCACATTGTCGGGTTTCTTTGAAACGGAAAACAAAGATAAGTCAATAAGTCATCACAGTTCCTAGTTATTGGAATGTCATGGTGAGATTTATGTGCATGAATCTGCTGGACAAGGTAGTTTTTTTTTCAGTGACACATAAATTCCTTCTTGCACGTAAAAGAAGGAAAATAAAATTTCTCATGAGTAAACTGAAGCCAACTGCTGTGATTTTATCTGCCTTGTCTGTGGCTGCATGAACATGCACATGACTGTATTCCAAGAAATATATGCGTCTTGAGAAGGTTTGGAATAAAATCACTGAAAGAATGTAAATTCAACGCAGTACGATTTCAACACCTCTTCTGTCAACTGTTCCATTGTCTTGTGCTGGCACAGTTTGTGTAAGCCAACACATTCTTCATGAGAATCAATTGCTTTATATTTCAGAGCAGAAGGCAGATTTCACAACAGTTCCTTAGTGTTTGTTATGGACCTCTACCTCAGGTTTTTGGGAACTACTGTGCTACAACTTTTAGGTGCATTCCTTCTCCAACATGAACAAAAAACTAATAACTGAATGACCTCATCAGGAGTCGTTCATCTCTGCCGAGGCCTGGAAACAAAACATTCATCATCCAAGTTAATTTAAGACAGAATCTGACAGCCCTACAGCAATAAGAGCCTCCTTGTTTTCAGCTGCAGTTGCAGCTGCAGTGACAATGCCAAAATAAAAAATATAGTTGGGATGAAGGCATGGATGACCTTTTCAAATTCACCAAAAAATTTACTTAACCTTTGCAATGATTTTTATCTGGAAAAAAAAGGCTATGTGGACAGCATTTTTTTAAAATCATGTTTACAGTAAAATTGGCAGAAATAGACAATTCAAGTCACTTTTTTTTGTATTTACAAAATAATGTAGTTATTTGTCTGAACAAATTACAGAAACTAACAAAACAATGCTTTAAGTTACATATTCTACTGTTTCACAAACCATCAGTATTCTGTTGCAGCATAACATGATCAGAAGTCATTCTGCATGGTGACACAAACAGCAGTTGCATCATTTCAACATTTCAAGGCTCACCGAATGAAACCAAGTCTTATAAAAACACTTAAGAAAAAAAAGCAGTTCACTTTCCTTAGAACTTCCTTTTATCTGCTCCTCTTGACCTTTGTCAGAACATACTGAATCATAAATAGTACTGGACTTCCATGAAAACTTTCACTTCCCTCTGATTTTTCATTCTTTCATCAACAGACTTTCTCCCATCATTGTAAATCACAAGCACAAAAAAAGCAACTTGAAGTATATGTTTTGGTGAACAGTAAGATGCTGAGCAGAGTATTTAGTTGAATTGAATATGTTGTACAACTCCATCTCACAAGGATTTGGAATGTATGCAACATTTTCAGGAAGCCGAAGCCTAGCGACCAATGAGAATCACTTTGACTTGTGTTTTTTCTCCAAACAAAGTTTTATTTTGATGCACTGCTTTTTCAGTCATCTGATTGGTTCACCTGTTCTTCAGTATCAGTATCAGTCAGAGCTTTCTTACAAATTCCTGTTAGACTCCATCTCAGTTCGGGCTTAAAATCCAGCCCCATGAAGAAGTACAGCAGCGGGTTCACGCAGCTGTTAAAGTAGGCAAAGCCATTGGCCAAAGGATGCCAGATTTTCAGCACTGCATTGTGTTTATCCACCATCTTCACAAGGAGCAGACAGTGGTAAGGACCCCAGCACAAGAAGAATGCAATGACCAGCGATGCCAGGATACGCAGGGGGCGTGTCTTTCCTACAAGGCGAGTGCGTCGGATGCCGATGGCAGCCATGATGTAACAGATAAGGATGACCATGAAGGGGAAAACGAAGCCACACAGGAACCTGTTTAAATACAGAGCATGTCTGAGGCTGCTGCCTCCCCCCTTCGACTCCTTCACCTCAAAAGAACATTTGCTCATGTTGTTCTCTCCCATGTTGACTTGGCGGTAGAACAAGTAGGGACTACTGAAGAGGATGGCTGTGATCCAGACACAAACTGCCACCACTCTCGCAGCATACAGGGTACGCCGTTGCTTTGTGAAGAAAGGCCTCCACACACCGACCATCCTGTCCAAACTGATCACAGCCAACAAGAAGACAGAGCAAAACATGTTGGCGTATTTAAAGAAGCCGTGAAACCTGCAGAAATATTCTCCAAAGGGCCAGTGGTCGAAGAAGAGCTTCTTGATCAGGGAGAAAACTCGTGTGACGCAGAAGATGAGGTCGGCTATCGCCAGATTCACCAGCCACACGTTGGTAACCTTTGGCTGCATTTTAAAACCAGAAAGAGAAATAAAATGGAGAGAACAGAAGAGAAGAAAAATATTAAAAGTGAACCAGTATACCCATTAGGCACCATTTTGTGAAAAAAAAAAAAAAAAATCTCTGTATTTGTCTTGTCATACAATCCAAAAAGAGACAAAGAGAAAACTAACAAAACTTTTTAGTAGTGTTTATTTATCAATTAGATATATCTCAGTTCATCACTCATGTTCAATAAATGATATCCCACAATCTGTTTTCTGCACATTTGACCCAGTCAGCCCTGAAATACATTAAGGAACATGATGAAAATGACAAACCTAAATGCATGTTGATGTATTTTACCTTGAGCTTGAATCCTGCAACCCAGATCACCACAGAGTTCCCTGTGAGCCCAAACACAACGGTCAGTGTCAGGAGGACGGTGTTGATGTTTTCCATGATGGCTTCAGCATCCACATTGTTGTGATTATCTTTACTGCTGGGAGGCAGTGAGGTGCTGGCAAACATTATGCTGCTGGGAAACAGAGAACACAACATATTCAAACATTTTATCACTGTGTATGAAAAGAGAATATATATAATTTGGAGTCTTTGTCTTAAAAGCATTTAAAAGTTTTCCTTGAGGTGCACAAGCCACTTTCCATCCATTAGTTTTAAGGTAGGGTCCATCACAGGGCAACACAGAGACACACAGGACACAATGTGTTATTATGCAAAAAATTCAAAGCTGTATTTCAGAAAGCAAGTACTACACAACATTTATGGACAGGTAGCTGTTCACATGTCAAAACTGCATAACCCACATACTGTGTCCATGTTGGGTTCCAGTTAAAATGAATCACTGCAGTTTTTTATGTCTTTCCTACTGTTGATTTTTCCAGGAAACTCGGGGGGAGTTCCAGAGGCGCAAATAGTCAGTCAGTCTGTTATGTCTGACAAGAAACGTCAAAAAGACCTTATGCAGGTCCAGAAGTTATAAAATAGGCTTCCAGATTGTGACTAGAATAACATACTGAAAAAGGAGTAACATTTTTGTTCTTGTTTTTACCTGCCTGGGACGGTGAGCTCCACACAAACAGCCTCACTCACTCCTGGTCTTAGAAATATGAAACCTTGTAGTAAGATACTACATCAACACTGTTTACATGGCATATAATTAAATGTTTCATTACTTGTATTTTAATGTCGTTTACATTGTTCAACCATCAAGTCGCATTTTATACAATTCCCCCAAATGAAATGCACACAGAAAAACAAGCATTAAAAAACAGCTTGTAAAAAGTATAAAAACCAACAAAGATCGATATCTATTTTTACGTGCGTAGATCAAACTTTTTTATGTAAATGTTGATCTTTTGATCTTAAAACTGTGAAACAGATATATATATATATATAGTACATACACATGTATATGGAGACTGTACTTTGAAAGCATAGATTTCTAGACAATTCCATTATCACGCTTCATCTGCCCCAACAAAAAGCAAAAACTAGTTTAAGTTTAGAATGAAGTTAACCATACCTGTGAACCTCTCTTGTAGTAGAATCTCTTGTTTTAAGCCAAAGTAATGCACCTGTGAAATGAACTGCAGCTGAATCTTCTGCTGGTGACTCTGAATCACTCTGGGTGAGTTTTCCTCTCAGTGACGTGGAATTTTAAAGAAATCTGTCTTGTGGTGACTTGCCTGAAGAAAGGTCCCACTGGTTGTTAGGTGCTATTGGCCAACATGCGGGTTAATGATGCCGTAAAGTCATTTTTCCAAAGTCTGGGGAAAGATTCAAGTAATTATAAGATTCATTCAAGTCTTTTGCACCAAGTTTCTAATGTCTAAAATAAGCATTTTCTCATTAACTGGAAGCGTCCAAATATAATGCACTGCAGTAAGTTAGTAAGTCAAACTCTCAAACTTTTTCTCCATTTGTCAATTTTTGCAAAAATAATATGAAAAGTATATTTAATTCAAAGTGCAAAAACAGCTACTTTTATTATTTTGAAAATAGATAAAATTAATTACTAATGTTAACTGGGTCAACTGTGGCTCAATGACTCCTTCAATTAGAAGAATGTAGAGTTCAATTTCAGTTTCCTGCTGTGACAGGACTCTCTCATGTGCCTTAGGGGAAGAGCCTTGATTCTATGTTACCAACCGAAGTGCACTTCAGTGTGTGTTTTTGAAAGCAAACAGGCGAATGTAGCTCTAGTCTGAACTGCTTTCAGTTTTATGCCTTTTGTTTGTACATAAGGAATTCGGCAAACAATGTGACAACTGGAAAAAGGAAAATGGCAGCCGTATCCCCAGTCAGAGGTCACAGTTGGAGTTGTTGGATGCATTTTATCTGCAGTAATACAGGTGTTGATTTGGTCTGTCATTCTGAATAGCTGAGCCATAAAGAAAAGCTGTTGGTTGACTGGTCAGTGTATGATTGACCTTCATCATGAAAAACAAGTGGCTGAAGTCAACATTTCAAGGGATTTAACCAAAACAACTAGTGTAATTAAAATCAAATTAAAATACAGATTCCTGGTCAAAGAATAAATTAAAAGTGATCATTCAGCAAAAAAATCATATCTATAATAAAATATGCAGAAATAAAGAGTTTAAATACTTTATTTTACATTCACATCATATAATTTGTTGATTGAAGAAGTTACAGAAATAAAAGGGAGCTTTAACTTTGTTAGGTATTGTAATTTCAAACTGCACAATGCACCAGCACGGTGCTGTAGAAAGAACATAAATATGTTTGAGATAAACAGCCTCCTTCATCTCCCAGTGATGAGTAAGTACTCTGCACATTGAATTCTCCACCACTGCTTTATGAGCTTGTTGCTAGGGGTGGATGGTGTTCATCAGACCATCCCACTTCCAGTATTTACATCTGTCTAGACTGAAATAAATAATAACTGAAATTCTTTAAAGCACAATTTAAAGAGCCAAGCTAAAAAAAAATATATCTTAAAACCACAGTGTGTTTTCCATAGAAAAGCATGAGACTTTTGGTACAGTTTCAGTTAATCTGTTAGCTGAACTTCTATAAAAACACAGTCATGACTATTCCTGACTTTCCTGAAATAGTTTCACTTCCCTCTGTTTTTTTTATCTATATTCCTCCAGACAGAACAGTTCCACTTTTCACAAACAAAACAACTCAAACCACATTTGCAGAATAATTTGAGTTAAATTCTGTAAAACTCTTGATAAAGTCAGTATTTTGTTTTTACTCAGCAGTAGGTAGCGTCGACATACAATATATAAAAAATATCTGACATAATGTACAGATCTAGTTAAGAAGCACATGTTGGACTTCTTTGTACTGCTTACAAAAAAACATATGCTTTTAAAAATACATATTTGTGATATATAACTTTGCAAAATGTTATTATACAGTAACATCACAAGTTGTGCCAAAAGTACCATGTGCAGAAAGATAACTAATTTTTATATCAACTATTTGTAAAAGATAAATGCTCATCATGTCAACTGGTTCACAAGAAAAAAAAACTGAGAAAACCTGCAGCTTTCAGTGAAATATTGAAACATGTTGACTATTTTTCATAACTATTATATAATCCACCTCTAAATTACATGAATCATCTTCTGGGAGCAAACGCCTGGTGACCAACTGGATGGATTTAAACTTGAGTCCTTTCTGCCGCCACAGCAGTGCTGTACTTTGACGTGCAGCTTTCATCCAGAGAGCGGTCGTTAGACTGAGAAGCCTGTCCTTCAATATCATCAGCCAAAGCTTTCCTGTAAATGCCCATCAGACTCTGTCTGAATTGGCCCCTCACCTCCAGTCCCATGAAGAAGTACAGCAGCGGGTTCACGCAGCTGTTAAAGTAGGCAAAGCCATTGGCCAAAGGCTGCCAGATTTTCAGCACTGCATTGTGTTTATCCACCATCTTCACAAGGAGCAGACAGTGGTAAGGACCCCAGCACAAGAAGAATGCAATGACCAGCGATGCCAGGATACGCAGGGGGCGTGTCTTTCCTACAAGGCGAGTGCGTCGGATGCCGATGGCAGCCATGATGTAACAGATAAGGATGACCATGAAGGGGAAAACGAAGCCACACAGGAACCTGTTTAAATACAGAGCAAATTTGGTGGTGTTGTCTCCCCCCTTCGACTCCTTCACCTCCAAAGAACATTTGCTCATGTTGTTTTTTCCCAGGTAGACTTGGCGATAGATGAAGTAGGGACTACTGAAGAGGATGGCTGTGATCCAGACACAAAGTGCCACCACTCTGGCAGCACACAGGGTACGCCGTCGCTTTGTAAAGACGGGCTTCCACACACAGAGCATCCTGTCCAAACTGATCACAGCCAACAGGAAGACGGAGCAGAACATGTTGGCGTATTTAAAGAAGCCGTTGAACTTGCAGAGAAATTCTCCGAAGGGCCAGTGGTCGAAGAAGAGCTTCTTGATCAGGGACAAAACTCTTGTGATGGAGAAGATGAGGTCAGCTATCGCCAGGTTCACCAGCCACACGTTGGTAACCTTTGGCTGCAATCAAAGTGAATAAAAACATTAAGTGGTTAACAATTCAACTCCTAAATACAAATTTAACCATTTTCTCATCTAATTATTGAATATCTTTCATCAAGAAATACAATCTTTATTTTGCCAGATGGATCATATTTTATAAACTATCCATCTGATGAAACAGATGGGTGGTATATGGTGGATGGTATATAGTGTATATAAGTTAAAACTTTTTAAACTTATATTTCTAATTATTTACAAGCGTGCAAGCCTTTCTGAATTTACAGAGAAGTCAAGTCATGTTTATTTGCGCAATTCAGCAACAAGGCTGTAACATACTAAAAACATCATATATTCACCAATTATGAAACAAGCAATAAACATTACATTTTGTCAAATACTGTCATCAAAATCATCAAGCAAATACACATCAGAGATGTTGATCAGTGTTCCAGTTACTACTAATTAACGGCAGCTCAAAGCAGGTGGGGTTTTTTTGCCTTGATTTAAATTAACTCAGTGTTTCAACATTCTTGGAAGTTTGTTCCAGATAAGAGGAGCAGAGAGGCAAACACAAGAACATTGAACGTCAGAAACTGTTCATCTACCTTGAGTTTGAATCCAGCCACCCAGATCACCACAGAGTTTCCTGTGATCCCAAACACGACGGTCATTGTGAAGAGGACAATGCCCACATTTTCCATGACGGCTTCAACATCCACGTTTGTGTGGTCATTCTTGGAGGTCTTGACAGTCAAGGTAGGTAGAGAGGAGTTGGACATTGTGCAGCTGAAAAATAAGTCATATAAGAATATTTAATTTTCTTTTCAGCAGTTAGCATTGAAGAACAGAAAGAGGAACCGGGAATCAAATCACAATTTGATAAAATACGTTTGTCAAACCTAAAAAAAAAAATTCTGAAATATGTACTGGTGTTTAAATGGAAGATAATTATTTTGTTGATCAGGATTTTTCTGTGAATCAGCTCTGATTTACAGAAAACAGAGAGAGCAACTCATGTAGATCTACCAGATAAAGGATGTCAAAATTCAATAGATTTACAGAAAACTCTGTTAAAACAATCCCGGCTTTAAGCACATATTGAAAGTAACAATTGTTATTGGAAAATCATTTGCAATACAAATTATTTGATTTACATAAGGCAGCACAGAATGTACAGAAGGAACCATGTTGGTCAATCTAACTGAGAATGCTGACCTCATGCAACCCTGGGAAAATGTCTCAATAAATAAACAATCACGTAGGACCATTAAAGGGAACATTTTGAACATGTCTCTGTCAGTGAGCCAACAAAAGTGTTTGTAAAGATAAAAAAGTGATATTCTTACATGCAGGAAATAACCGGAAACAAACTGATTTTATCTGCAATAAGTTTGTCAGATGAAAAAATATGTTACCATCATTGGTTGGATCTATATAGTGTGCAGAAGCAAAGCATCTTTACTCAGAAGAGGAAATTAGCATGAAACTGCAATAACTGTACAGTTTCCTTTAGCCTCAGATAAGAAAACACAATCTGGGCACAGAGCAGTTAATGGGGTCATGAGCAGACAGGACTCACATGCGATGTGACTTCATTATGTCACATCACAGAAAAATGACGTTGGTACAGATCTGTGACAAGACTGGAAGAGTAAACATTTATATTTTTGAAGTGCAACATGCAGCTGTTACACTGATCCTCACATGCAGGACAGATTATATCAGTATTTATAGATAACTGCTCTCCTTTATGGGAAGGGAACGGAAATAAGTTGGTAAACATAGATAAAAAAAAGTAAAAAAGTTATTCTAATAGTAGCTATAAAGGAAATGTACATCAAACAATGTTTAAAACACTAAGAACCGCAAGAGATAACAGAAAAACCACCACTTTTACTTACATTTAATATTAATTTACAGAAAATCCAGGATCGATTCAATAATTGATTCAGTGTGACTGGAAGAATGATCCTATATCAGAGCTGTATTCAGCACTTGGGCATTTCGCTTGTCTGGCCACTTTATTACTATATCTGCTATATCATATGCATCAGCATGAGTCGAAGGTGATAACATGTAAAAAATGGCATAATGTAAATACATTAAATGTGACAGATATAGCTGACTTAAATATCTGAATACAGGAGAGATGATTGTAATAAGAGTATAACCCAATGACATTGTCATGTTTTGTTTCAGCTGACAGGGCCGATCATCATCAGATATGCGTTTTTTTTTCTGAGAACAGTCTGTTTCAATGAAATGTGGGGATCTTTGAGAGCTTCAGGGTCGTAAACAGACATTTTTGTTGAATCTGATAAGAAAGCTGCAGAAGCTCAACAGGAAGCTTGTAAGATCTGGAACACATATTAGAAAGAGAAGTTGTCATGCAATGAGAACCTTACACTGCACTAATACGTCAAGTGTCAAAGGAAAGCTTTGGTACCATTTCTTGAAATGAATCACTCAAAGGTCATCAACTCTCTTCATAGCATGACATTAAAGTTAATCATCATCGCTAAAATTCAGTAGTAGTAGTAATTCCTATCTTGCTCTACCTGTTTAACCAAATTGTAAGTCTCTTGGACTTGTGTTTCGGGTCTTTCTGCAGAATGCTGTGGTAGCCATTTTGGTTCAGGGTGCCTCTGTACAAGTCAAAGAATTAATCTTTTACTGAGACATAATAAAAGTAAAAGAGTAAAAGATCCCCAAACCATCACACTTTCTTCTCCATGCATGACAGATGAGGCCACACACCATGGAGCCATCCATTCTTGAATATTTCTGATTTTGATTTATCACTTCATAATACCTTCTTCCCATCTTCAGGAGTCTGGTATCAGTGTTTCATGAACCAGACAAGCCTCTTTGTCTTATTCTGAATTTTTAGCAATAGCTTTCTTGTTGGAACTTGTCCAGTAAAACCTGCAGCTCAAACTCTTCTCTTCACTGAGGAAACAGAAACAAGTTAAAAATAACCTGTGAATTGCATACCACAAAAGCTATTAATTCTCAGAAACCTGTCCTCTGACTGGGTTGTGGCTTTGGTCCTGCTAGATTTCCTGTCAGTGTTTGCCCTAGTTTCTCAGTACGATTTGATGGTGAAGTAAATTGTCTTCACTGACACTTTGACCTTCTTTACAACTTCTCTTTAGGAAAGACCTACATTTATAAGTGTCATAATGGTCTGCCCTCTTCTCTTAACAAAAATGCCTTTTTGTAGCAACACTCTACTTTTGGTAGAGTACGTTTCTAAAGGAAAGGGCACCACAGTGTGTTATAACCTTGATTTTATACACACAAAAGGTTGTAAATAATCCATAAAACACCTGTTGAAATTAGCAGCACCAACTTTCAAGGCTTTATCAACCACACATTGGTTCAGAACCAATGTGTGGTTAAACTGTTAACTGAAAAAGGTCTTGTTTTATAATTCTGAAATGCACATTATCAGTTTGGGCTAACCTAACCTTACGTTAAACCTCTGGCAGTTCACTACTACTGTATCATTTCAAGCTAATCAATGGACTTATATTGCAATAAGAAGAAGATTTTCTCTTCTTTGACAAGATCAAACCTCAAAGTTGGTTCTGCCCTGTTGTGGTCTGTCACAGCAAATGTTTCCTTGATACATTCACATTAGAAAATAACATTTATTTAATCAAAAGACTTAAACCAGACTCCTCTACAAGGGTTTGGCACACAAGTGTCACAGACAAAGCTTAAAAACTGTCATTTGGTTAAATATTTTATCGAAAAAGTCTGTGAGGCAAATCTTGTTAAAAAGTTCAGTGCAAAACCAGTTAGTATCGTTGATGAGCCAGTAAAGCCAATTTATGTCACATCAAGGAAGATGCAGATGTTTCACGTAAATTTGCATTACTTAGAAATTGGAATCACTTAGCTTTAAAGGCTCTTTTACAGATCAGTTTATTATGACAAATGCACCAATGAGCCATTGCTCTGAGGCTCCGTCAGGCCAAGTGACCAGTGTTTTCCAAATGTTTATTTCTATTTTTCCTGTTTCGTTTTTACTACATCCTCTAAATTTGGACAAAGAAGAGCTGACTTCTTAGAGTTTATACAAACTACACAGCCACCCTCAAAATGACTACAATCAAATTACTTGAAAAGAAACAAGTCTACAATCGAAAGCTTTTAAGAAATATATTTGTATCATTGCAAAGTTGATGAGTTAGTTTGACTTGTTGACATGTTTTATGCTCCTCCAAGCGAAGCACAAACACATAAATAAAAACCAAGAACCACTTTGGTACAAAACTCAAAGGATCAGCTCCACAAAAAAATGTCAAGGAGTAATCTTAATAAATCTTGTAAAAATTGTAGTATCATCAAGCAGAAATGAGAATGTCTCAAAATATACATGTAAAAGAAATTGAATCTGATGAAAAAATCTTACCTGCAGAATTTAAACAGCTGTGACTGCTGTGTCAACTGCTTCAGGGGGAAATACAGGCAGAAATGAAACCCATGTACGGGATCCTCAATGTCACTGTTCCTTTAAGTGGTTTTATTGCTAAAAACATCTTGTTTGCCTCTTTCTCTCTCTCTCTCTCTGCCTCCCCTCTCTCTTTGTGTCTCTCTCTCTCTCTAATTCAAACAATGCAGAGTCACTTCTCTCATATACCATATCTGCCACTTCACCTTTCAGACTGCTTCTCTTTTCCTTGAACATCTCACTCTGAACTAAATGTTCTTGACACAAATATAATTTGGTTAAATAGATGTTAGAGTTCTTAACAGGTGTTTCCAAATCAAAAGCCAAGTGTTGTTTTAGCAGAATCCATTTTTCAATGTTTCAATTAAACCCCCAAAACCGAATCTTGACTGTTTTGATGTTTGTTCACAAATTTGTCTCATTTAATTTCCTGTTTTCTGTGTACATGTAAATTAGGTTTCCATCATATGAGAAATGCAACATTATTAAGATAAGAACAGTTGTAAAAACTGACTTTAGCAGACACATTGTCCAAACTGCAGTCACGTGTGGATTTAATAACCTCCTATAGGAAAGAAGAGAACAGGGAAGTAAAGGAAAGATATAAACTGAGGACAAAGAGTACAACACTAATAAAATGTTTCCTGTTAAAAACAAAAAAAAAGATGCCAAAGGCAAAACATTGTATCTGGAAATGATGTAAACTTACTATAGAGTGACCTATAAAATAGTTTAAACATGACAAACAATGGTATAACTAGGTAAAACAGTGCTACAGAACAAGTTTCACACAAGTTTAGCAGATTTATAAATAAAACACAAAGATTTCCACATCATGGCAGCGCTGTCATTCACCTTTCAACCAGCAGAGAGCAGCAAAGCTTTTATTTTGTCCACTTTCCAATGCGGTTAATGGAAAAGAAAATCCTGAATTTTACTTTAAAAATTTACTCTCTTCAAATGTTTGTTTATTACCGTCAAATATAAAAATGTTTTACTATGTATCCACTTTTTGTTTTTTGTTTTTTTGCTGGTTCCTAGTGATGTTGAAACTGCAGCTTCCTCCTTGCTGCTTCCTCAGGGTACTTGGGTAATTGCAACAGCAGGGGATTATGAACTCATGACGAATGTTGCAGTAGGTCATGACTCAAAGCAATTAAATAATATTAAAGTCTCTGCTGCTGTTTTGGTTAACAGGAACATCTCTGACTTCTAAAAACATTGTGAAAAGGAAGAATTAGATTGAGGAAGAAGGTAGACTTCTGATGAAATTCATTCATTTAGTGTGGTAAAACATTTACATATTAAAACAATATGACAGAGCCTGTTCTAGAAAACTAACTGAACTAAAATGACAACTGGAATGGATGGATGAAACTCCAAAATGAGTCTGTTGCAGAATTGTGAGTATATTAGAATTATTTCATGCATAGCAGTTAAAAAAACGAATTAATGATAAAAAATTACATAAAATAGTGTTACAGAATAATTATCTTGCAGGCTTATCAGATTTCCAAAGAACAGCAGAAATGTTCACTGAAGGGCAGATATGCGATTCAACTTTCAACCAGCAGGGCGCAGCAAAGTTAATTTTATTTTGTTTTATTTCCAATCTGCTTCAATGAGAAGAAAAATCAGCACTCTTCAAATAACCCCTTTCTCAGCATCAAGTTAACCTTTTTTATTATTTATTCTCCATTTTTATGCTGTTATTGAGAAATGTTGAAACTGTTTAGCCACTTCCTCATTTGCTCTTCCTCATGGCTCTTGGGTCATCGTAAAATGGCCTCATGATCTCAGAGTGTTGCAGGAGTTCATCGTGTGAAGCATTATCCTGCAAGCAGAAGCATTTCAGCATTACAATTCACTATGTCTGGATATCCCCATTTTATGAGATTAGTATTATCTTTTAGTCTTAAAATGACACTTTTATTTGAAGCATTTGGAACTTCTGTATATTTGTTTTGTCAATGACTTAATTTTAATTCAGTGGTCTGTTTCTAATACAGCTGGGTACTTTATGTGGTCATAAATTACCACATGTACACACATTAACTCGTAGAATTGTGTTAATGTACAAAGTAATAAACTGATTACTGCTGACATTGCTTAACACAGCATGTAAAGTCATTTTATATTCTGTTATTACACTATATAAAATATTTATTGCATATTTATTGTGGAATAAAAGATTCTTTGTTCCTAGGACAAAGGAATCTCTTTGTCCATGAAACTATGATCATCCTACATGCAGAAATATAAATGAAATGCGTGAAATGATGTTTTGGGACGCAGGGCTGCTGCTTAGGTAAAATCCAACCCAGGGCCTAAGAAATACTGGAGAGTCCATCAATTCAAGGCTAAAATTAAAAAATGAATTCTTAAATAAAGAGTGAACGGTATAGAAAGAGCGAAGCTTTTAAAAAACTGATTTGTTAGTGACATGTTATTTTTTGTAATCATTTCCTGACCTGTAAAATCAAAGTCTGCCTTACCTGAAGGACATTAAATGGCAAAACACGAGGAGAACACAACAATTAAACTGAAAGAAAAAAATATCTGCAAGTGTTGGACCAAAAGTCAGAATGTAACTCATGGAAATGTTTTCCACGCAAAACAGGAAGCAAATAAAACAACACACAAGAGAAACCAGATTACCAAAATAAAAGAGGAACTGCAACTCAAAGTAGAAACCAAAACATATGAAAAACCACAAACTGAACCAAAACTATTTTAACCCATGACTCCCTCATTCTTGAAGTGATGTGATAATGTAGCTGGTAAAGGAAGTTGAAGGGGAAAAATGACTGGTGAAATACAATAAGATCAACTCTCCCACTAGTTAAACATCTGTTCACTTCCTGACCACTTTCTACTGCCGATATCCTTTATCCCCGTTTCCCTGCACTGGCATAAAGGAGTTGCTTTATTCCATAAGTTATTTCCTTAGAGTTTTTAAAGTCAGTGTACAATAAACTCTCTCATTACCAACATCAGATATCCTCTGGTCTTCATTTGGATCTAACACCTTAACAAAGTACCAGTGTTATACTCTGATCAGTCAGAGATGCATCTGTTTGGCCACAGTGAGAAGAAGTACGTTTGTAGAAGATTAATGTTTTCAGAACATTACAACAACTGCTGAACATGGTTATGGTAATAGCATCATGCAGGGCTGTACTGATGTCAGATCAATTGTACAAATTGGATTAACTACTGGAAAGTAAGTATCATAGAAGGTCAAACAAAACATTCAAAGAACAATATAAATGTACTACCAATAAACAACCAACTGCAAAACCCATTCACAAAAGAGAAATGTAATATATGTTTACCTTATCATCTTAAAAATAATCAGATCCAGTAAACCACTGTCACTTTTAACATCAAACTCAAAGGATTGTTTTATGCCGAGTTTCTGCAGATGTCCCATGCAAAGGTGTGTAACGAGGTATCTGTATGGTCCAGTAAGTCTTAAACCTATTTAAACCAAATTTGCTTATTGCTTCAATAAGACTATGTATTTACTATTACAGTCACTTAATGTCCTCTAATGGTGCCTGAGGGAGCGCTGGTCAGGCTTGTTTAGTTTCAATCCTACTTCTTCCTGTGTCACAACCACAAGTTTGCTCAGCAGTTTGAGCAGAATGAGAAGAAGTAAGTGATAATGAGGTTTATTGTTCACCTTCATTATGTCATCTAATCATGATCAGACATTTGCAGCTTTTGCAGTTTCTCTTCAGTTACAGCAGAGGGCAGCAATAAACAGTCTACCGCTGCAACAAACTCATCAACGTTTCTCTGTGTTCATGTATATGAAAAGGTGTTCTAACTATCTGTGCTACCCATTAATCCATCCTACCTTGTAGTAGTGCTCATGCGCATATCGATTCTACGTCACATACTGCTTACTCAGCAGATTATCAATACATCCTACCTGCTCACTAGCACCGACCGACAGACATCGCTAAAGTCAGACTTATCTTCATTGCTACCTATCTGCGCTATGGTAGGAAAATCTGACGAGAAGCAGCTTTGTGCTTGATTCATTTCAAATGTGGACACAGAATGGGGTTGAGTTCATTCCAATTCATTTTTTTTAATCAAGGACAGCACATTAAACAATGCTACATGTGGGAAAATAGAGAAACCGTTGTTTTGTGTATAACAATCCACAATGTACCTTTATTTAAAGACAGTGATATCAAAAGTTAAAAATTCATGTCATATGCACAGACACCTACCTTGCATTTCTGCAACTGTAAACTAGAAAAACATAAATATATATATATCAGAGAAAGCTAATTCTCCATAACAATGTAAGTCAGTATAAATCAATCTTCATGTGTTTGTTTTTGTCTTAGCCAGTGTTTTCTCTGCAAATAGAAAACTCTAAGATTAGTTTCCATTTTTACTCCTGAGGGTGGGGTCTCTGTGTGCAGGTGAGGTTTTCTGAATCAGGTTACTGTGGGACTGACCACCTGTCAGAGCTCAGGGAGGTGGGACGGGCTCACGGCAGCGTGGGAATTCTGGCTCTTTTGAGAGAACAGGGCTCTTTTGGCTCGGATCACTAAAAAGATTCAGCTCTTTCGGCTCCAATGTGGCTCATGAATGAGATCAGCTCATAGTTGCAGATAACTACATTCAACAGCTCTTTTTCTGGGTCAGCGTGGAGTGGAATGTGCATTTTGAGTTTTAAAATAACAAATGAGTTTGTTATTTGGCTTTTGATGATTACATTTACAGATTTACCTGTGGAAAATTGAAGGAACAGGAGCTTTTAATTCAGAGATCTTCCCATTTTGTCTTAAACTTGTTTGTATTGAACCAGCAATACGTGACAGTTTACTGCTCTAATGTAAAGAGTTTTAAATGTTTTCCATGTGAAATTTTAGACAGGTAGCACCAACAGATATAGTTATCTATCCGTACTACTGTAGGGAAATCTAACAAAGTAGCACAGATCGTCAGAACACCGGGAAAGAGACAGGGAACCTCATAAAAACCACGATGAGTGAGTTCACGTGTCATGACGGGATGATGTCTCAGGAAGTTAGTCTTTTAACAACTGGATCCTCTTCTCACGTTTTACTGATTAAGTTCATTCAGTAAACATTAAATGCTGAAATAGCTTCCTCTTCCTTTATCTTCCTTGCTCCCTCCTGATAACATGAAAATTCATTAACATAAAGACACAATAAAGTGAAACTGACATGATGCAACATGTTTCCAGATACCAGGGGAATTAGTTTCTCTTTGTTTCGTTTAGTTGCACAGGCAGGATCATTTCTTTAAGTTACAGGTCCTTAAGCACCTAAACCTGTCACAGCCTGGTGTCGGTGAAGGTTTTACCTTTAAGTACCACTTTGGCGTGGAAAACACACCAAAGTGTTTTCCACTTTGGAGTGTTGTACAGGTACTTACACTGCACAACACGCCATTGTTTTCAGTCCAGAACTGATGAATATCTTTGTAAAGGTGGATTGTGCTAATTTCACTGATACAGTGACAAAAAAAGCTTCAGACAAATTAAAACTCAATTCATTAGGTTTACTTTGAAAACACAAAACAAAAACAATATTTGTAGGACAATTTCAAAAAGAAAAAAAGAACTTTGTTTAGACAACCATTTTGAATTTGCTGAAAAAATCCTAACTTACCTAACTGCTAATGAGACTTTTGCTTAAAAAGTAAAGTAAAATGATTAAAGCACAGACAGTCAGAACACCGGGAAGGAGAAGGAGAACCTCTCAGAACCACGAAGCTGTGGAGTGAAATGAGACATTAAAAAGAGTGACAACACTTGACATCCTTTTTATACGGTACAGGAGTCTTTCTGAAATATTGCTCTTTTATTGCTGTTTTTACTAGCCTGATGCTCCAGGGCACACAGTCTGATCGCATCCAGTTAAGACTGTCACGTTTATGTGCTGCCAACCCTGAACTATAATTAAATGTTTACTACACTTTGAAAGGCACAATTACGTCTTATAAATGTGCCTTGTCTTAATACTATGCACCCACAATATTATCCAAGTGAGTGTTGCCTTTTCTATCTATTCATAACCCATAATGCCACATTAATACGTTTGAATTAATGACGAGCAATAAAAAAACCTCCACATTTTGTTGATGTTAGCATGTGCTGTGTATTCACTCAGCATTCAGATGAATTATCTTCTGATGCGGACTCAGTTCTGGGTATCTCTCGACATTCACAACAACTGTCAGTCCAGACTCCACAGTTAAATGCTGATTGGTTGAATGTTATCTTTTCCCAAAGGGGATTACAGAATTTTATCAAAAGGATGTATGGAGGAAAGAAACAGGAGGGAAAGTCCAGGAGAGCTTCATTTTACCACAACGAAAATGATCGTCTGATGTGACATCTGTCTTTTAAGACACAGAACAAAGCTAAAGGATCAATGACAAATGAGAGCACTGTCTGAAAATAAAAAGTTTCCATGACTGCCAAATGATGTCCTGGGAATAATCAGGTCTATCTCATGATTCACGGCTTGTAGAGCCACCCTTCACAACAATGCTTTGTGGTTTTGGTTATGACTTTGTCGGTATTTTGACCTATTTGTCTTCTGTTGCAAATGTTCAGAACAAATTAGATCCACAGATGGTGAGACTCTGACCAAACATCTCTACTGCTGTGTGTCCAAAAGACACACAACACTGTGTCTTTTCCATCACACATAAAACTTGTGATGCAACTTTGTAAGCTTAAGTAATATTCCTTTTTTTTTTTAAAGAGAAGAGAATAACCTTTAAACCTATTAAGTTCATGTTTTTTTCTGTTTTGTTGAATTTTGCAGATTGGCAACTGTTTAAATGTTTTCCACTTTTTAAAATCTGTTCATATCTGTTCATATCATATCTATGATTTTATGGACATAAAATCATTTGACTGTTTGACTGTAGTGAAAGTCATGCAAACTTTACTTGGGTTATTTCATGTGTTGAATCTGCTCTCAAGTGGTGTGGTGAAGAAACAACAGATGATGGAAACACGGTGTGAGCAGCAGCAACACAGAACAGATACAGACTCAATGGGGCTTTCTTCCCCTACAGAACAACTTTTACTGCCCAAATCAAGAGACCATTAATAGCTAACAGTTTTTATTTTGGTGGAAGTACTCAGCTGATGCTGTAGATTACTGGAACAATGTTTGCTTGTTCCACTAATTTCCAACAATAAAGATACATTTAACTGTGTCAACATCCATATGCACAAATAAGCCTCACATAGAAAATTATTTCTTTTCTCAATTATACAGCGAAAAAAGGGCCCAGAACTACGGTCAAAAACCGACACTCGTGTTTATTAGTCATCAAGGAGAATGGTTACAACGATCTATTAAGCATAGTAAATCATGCTATAATCGTGTGTAGCCTGACTTTATGGCTGATTATCAAAAAGAGTAAAGAGGATGTCTAGTTATAAAGTTTGTTTACAGAATTGTATTTTGTGACCTACATTTCGACAGAACAGTGACCCTGAAGCTAAATGTTATGTGATGAGTTGCTTAACAAACAAGAGACCTCAGACTGACGCGGGATTCTCCGTCTTGGATATGTGCTAAAGATCATAACTTATGATTCAGAATCAGTTGGTGAATGTCGTGAACACAAGTCTGAAAATCCAGTTTTCTTAATAATGATTCACTATCTGCTGATGCAGAATGCTGTTTGGTAAAACAGATAACAAGTAGAAATCAACTAACATCGCTGTCTGTTTGGCGCCCGTTTTCTTAGTAATGCTTCCTGCTCAGATGATAATGACTGATTAGTTGAAGTAAAGTTCTGTGTTAAAGTTTAAGGACAGATTAAGACAACCTGCAGTGAGGTGTCATGGAAATGCCCTCCAGAGATGGTTTCACTTTAAATAAGAACAGGAAAAAACATGATAGATTTGTGTGTGATATCACACACAAATCGAACTTTTAGCCTGAGAAAAAAAAATAATACATTTAATTTCTACAAACACACAGGTGGTGCTCTTCTTGACACCTCCAAAGGCAGAGCAGAAAACATCGAAAGCCTTATATGTAAAGGCTGATTGTGGAATGGTCCACTTCTAAAGCACCGGCTCATTTGTCATTGCCAATTTTAAGATGAGGACAAAAACAAGCATAGTTTGAATATATTATATACATTATATGGTGGCTGAGAAAAAGTTTGGGGTGCTGGTAAATATAATGTGCACACTTCAACTTAATTGGGAAAGAAAAAGTACATTCAAGCCACCAGTTGAAGCCTGAGTTCTTCTAACGTTTTATGACAGTTTACAAGGAAAAAGCAGTAAAAAAAAGGGGTTAAGTAACAACATAAATCTCCATTTTAACAGGAAAAAAGACATTCCACAGTCTTTTAAAGGCCATGACACTAAAGTGAGCACATACAGTTAACAGCTTTGTTTAGGAGAAATGCAGGGCTTCATGAAACACTTTATGTTGATTCTGGCATTTTTCTTTTCCTGACACTTACCAGGAAGTTTAGGGCAATTTTTCTACTCAATTACATTGCCAATAAGTTAAGAGCTACATCCTTGATGAAAACCCCTGCAACCCTTGGGCACATTTTGGAAATTTCCTTCCCACAGTTGAAATACATAGTTTCCTGTTTCAACGAATCCTTAACAACATTCCAGTACAGTGATTATGCCAGCAAATCATTTCCCAATACAAACATGATCTATGAGTCGGTAAACTCCACAGTTATCTAACACTCTGAAAGGTTTTCAGCAACAGTTTTAAAATAAAGTGCTGTTATGGAGACATTTGACCTGACTCTGATGCTTACTGCAGTTCAGTAAGTTTTAAGATGTTGTCTCCTCCATTACAATCTGCTTCACTGACAAGATAAACGTGGGTCATAATTTGACCCAGATCCACATGTGTTTAATTATTTCTCTCAGTGTAGATATGGGCAAGTTTAGGCTTGATTTGTTTTGAACTTGCTTAAATTTATTTTGTGTTTTGTAACAAATAGTCCTCTGTGTCATTTAATTCTTTTACCACTGGAAAACAAGAAGTCACAGATTAAAGAAACCTTTAATCAACTGTTACATTTGTTTTAATGGGAATTCGAGGGCCCCCCGCATTTTTACACTTTAAGACATTTTACACGCCTTTACCAGGGTTGTCATTTATATGGAAGGTGCCGTTGGTGTAAAAGTGAAAGAGAAAGGCATACGGGTCACACTGACTACATCCATTACACATTCCACTTTGGGGTAAATAAACTTGCTGAACAGCCCCGGGGCAGTTTGAAGATGTAAAGGGAGGAGTGTCTAGTATTTTTAAGCAGTCGGTGCCAAAGAGGCAGTAAAAGGAGAAAATTGTTCCATGTCGCACAGAGTGAGCCTCTGAGAAAATCTAAAAAAAAAAAGATTTCTGGTTTGACAAAAAACCCTTTATTAAATGTTTGTTGGAAACAACATTTGTATTTTCCATCCATTTTATAGAATGGAATGAAGAGGATATAACTGCACATTTTTTTATGATGTGATGTATTATGGATGACAAATATAACCCAGTTTGGAGTACAGATGGTCTCGAATGATATCACTGTTATCTAAACTTAAGCAGCAAAAAATAACCATGATTACACCAACGTTGAATAAACAAGTTATCAAAAAAATTTAGAAAAATCCCTGCAGACGTCTGGTCAAACACACACCTCATACTTAGGCAGAGTATTCAATGATGAAACACTCAAAACACTGAAGTAAAGATGGAATACACCAGTCAGTTCAGTGTCGTTCCTCTGGAGACAAAAATAAATGGTTCAATGAAATTCAAACCTAAGTAAACAAGGAAGCAAGAAGAACTGAAGGAGGAAGAATAAACTATGAAAAGTACCCAACTGTATAACAAAGAGGTACATTTGTTTAATGCTTTATAAAAAGATTTTGTCTGAAAAGAAATTGTATCCTAGTGGAAAAACAAAATAAAAAGCCCTACTTGTTACAGTCGTTGCACATTGTTTTTATTAATCGTAATGTCTAACCTGCACTTTCAAAGAATCTTTTTCTTTCCTAGAAGACTCTGTTTAATGCTATAAAATGAAATATGCACAGTTTAATAATTAGACCTATCTACAAAAGCATCTCAGTTCTCCACCAAGCCTTGCAGTCTCCAGTCCTGGGTTTGTATAACATTCCTCCTGTGTTTGTTTTCCCAACTCCTCCCAAGTCTTTCCAGGAGGCTGAAGGTAACCCGTAGGTAACCCGGAGCTTTCTGATCCCAACAGAAGTTGACAGATGGGTTGAATACAGACAGCATGAATAATGGAGGCCCTCATATATCAATCTGATAAGCAATTTGGACATGCGTCTGCTGTCTCTGTCTAGTCACTGTCTCCTAACTGTGCCGGATCTTGCAAACTCCTATTGACTGCAGCAGGAAATGGCAATGAGTAATGTTAAATTTTGTGAAATGTGTTTTTTTTTTTTCCATTTAAGGAGAGTCTTGCGTCTATCTCTTTCTTAAGAAATCAAAAATGTATCAAAGTATGCTAATGACCTATAAGTAAATAGTTTAGTGTCTACGCAAGATATGTGAGATAAAGCTGCTTCTGATAAAGAGTAGTTAGAAGGAAATTTGACAGAAAGTTGATGAGGTATCAAAAAAGAAAACTGGATGTGGGGGGTGAATGTATCTACATTTAACTGATTATGCTAATGTGGAAATTCCCTGTAACAGCTTAGCTGGCATACCTTTAAGAAGAACCCAGCTATAGATGAGCAAGCAAACCGTCAGGTGAAAACACGTTTACGTCCTGAAATCCCAGAAAATACCAAAAGGCACTTAAATTCGTACTGAAATGTTTGGAAAGCGTCTATACAGAAAATAAAAATTAATTCCACAGATGTTTGATGTAGGAAATACAAAAAAAGATACAAAAGGTGCAAAAGTCTTGTTCTGTTTGTACACAAAGTGGCAATTTTTAAGAAACTTTAGAAGTATAGTGCTGAAACAAAATCAGTTTTACCCGAGACCTCTAAGTCTTTAAGGTGTCTTCAACTCAAAAGAAGGCTGACATTTAAGTAAATGTTAAAACATAGTTGATTCCAGATAAAATTGGGTCTTTTTCTGTTACAAACCAGTTTAATTCAATTATGTTATGTTTTGTAGTACCATGTCAGAAACAGAATAATCTCAGAAAACTATTTGCACTTCAAAACTTAAAGTCATATCCAGTTATTTTGAATCCCATAGAGACAAGTTTGTTACTATATGGAGACGTCCTGGAAAGAAACAACACTCATCAAAGGCAAATTTAACAAATTCAACTCAGTTGATGTCTTCATTCAGGAAAAAGACACAGCAACATAAAAGTGAAAGACCGGGGCGGGGGGTGGGGTGTACTGTCTGTGGGAAACAGAAACAGAGTTAATAACAGTAGTTTCTAGTAGTATCCAGAAAAAGGGCAGAAGCTGGCTGCAGCAGAAGGGCAGGTTCTCTTTATGTGGGAAAGAAAATAAAAGGAAGCAGGAGGGTAACTGCATCATGGGTAAATCAGTGTCTTCATCCTCCAGAGAAACACACAAAGCATTGGCCAGGAGTACTTCATGTGGGAATGAAAAATATAGAGATTTCCCAAAGTTAATAGCAACAACACTTCAACAAATGGCTTCATTCAGGAAAGAGACAAGAAGCACAAACACTGAGTCAGGAGTGAGTTCTAAGGAAAGATTTTCAGGAAGACGTAGAGAAAGAATCAACTGACAGCCAGATATGAGACATGGTTAGTTCTCATGAAACAAGACAATGACAGACTGGCTTTCTTCAACTTCCCTTTTTTATAAATTCATTATTGAGCAAATTGGCAAAATCCAGTTATATTCAATAGTGCTTTTAAATAAGGAAATATTCCAACTTTACCTTAAAATGTTCTGTATTTAAGCAACAATGTCAGAGTTCATTCAGGGCGGACCTTTCTATCAACCTTCTACTGTAACAGATTTGACTTTTTGAGTAAACTGGACAGATAAATATCAAATGAGGACAGTTTGGGTTCCAGTCGGGGTGGCGAGTCGCAGCGAACCTCAAGTTCCTGGTTTAAATCTCGTTCCTTCCCAGGAATAATCAGGGTGGCGGTGGCAGGAGGGGCAAACATCAGCAAAGTCTGCAGCAGAACAGAGGAGCTGCGGAAAGAACAACTGTTCTGGTTTCCAATAAAAGTTTTATAAAGCATAACTTTATTGAGAGTTTTCAGCAACAACAATGAACTTTATTTAAAAATTCCTTGCTTTTTAAGTTTCTTTTTCAGAATGTCACCATCAGAACATCACTAAGTGCATATGACTTAAAAATATTAAAACAGTTTTGCATGGAGCTTGTAATCTATGGTGGAATCATCTAAATAAAGGTCATTTTCAGTCAGACACTGAAGACTTTATGGACAAGAAGCAGAAATAATTTGATCCAAACACTCCATGTGTTCCCCATGTGAACATTGCTGTTATGTTGACAACATGCCAAGAATGGAAAATGACTCCCTGTTGACTCTTTCTCTGTTAATGTCTTTAGCACATGTCTCTGAACACATTCCAAAAGCTACTGGAGCAAAAACACAACAGAGGTCAACAGAAAGGGAAATGAAGCAGCATTTTCTTTCACCAGCGTGTGCACTTTGAAGCAGATGAACGAAATGTTTCAGAGCATTTACTGTTAATTTACATCCTGACTGTCACTGTTCCAGGGATACAAGCAACCAGATGGCTTAAGTGTCTTCAAGAGGTCCAGCCCACAGGGGATGTGTTTCTGAAAAATGTTCACAGTTTATATAGAAGAAGCCGGAAGCCTGTTCATGTCCTAACATGTTTGAACATGTCTGATTCTACCCAGTTTAGAGCTGTAATAGGATATGTTTCCCATTTCTCCTGATGTTTTCATGCTGGGAAGCAGGAATTCAGAAAGTAATTGGCTTAATTTCCTCTTTCAGTTATTTTTCTGTTGTTATCAAACCTTAATCTTCAGTATTCAGTGGAAAGAAAGCAGACTGCTCTCTGGGCCAAAGGTAAATCTCTGCCTCAAGTGGAGGAATTCAAGTTTCTTGTGTTTTTCAGGACTGATTGTGTGATGGAGCAGTAGGTGGTTAGCTGGATTTGGGCCTCAGCTTCAGTAACACTGCCATGTGCTATGAACTAGTGCAATATGAAAACACTGAATTAAATTGAATAGACTCATAAAACTATTCTGTTATAAACCTCCAACGGTAGAGAGCATTACTGTCATTTACTATACATTTTCCAAGCTAATTTTGCTCACCTTTCTACTCAATAAAGCAAAAAGACCCCATAAAATTAGGAATTTTCCACATCAATGGAAAGTCAAATTAGCTCCAGATGAACTAATTGTCTCTCAATTTCCTGCATTAGTCATTGCCCTGCATGAAGCTGCATTTCCTACTGTCAACTTCAACTTAAATGTATTAACAAGCGTTGTTGTTTTATCATTAGAGTGTATGAGCATGGTAAGATGACTAAAATAACATGAATGAATTGTGCAAATGTCTCTAGTTCTGTCACTTTGGTTATCTCTTCAAACACAGACAGAGAATGAGTCATGGAGCATTTTCAGCATAGTGGCAATTAATTTGCAAAGCACATAACAAACTTTCTTTAACCTCAAAGCTGCACTGATGTTGAGTAATAAGCAGAAGCAGGTCAAAAGTTGTGACCTATTTGGATGGAGAAGAAATCAGAGGATGTTTCATAACTCTTAACATTTATGTATTTTGAGTTTTACAATGACCATATCAAACTTCATTGGAATTCTTCAACATGATAAAATATGCAAGAGTCACATACTAACCCAGAACGTGAAAGATCACCAGTATGGGCTGGTTAGACTTGTAAGTCAGTGGTTTTCTAACTTTCGGTAGCTGTTAGCTGTGCTGCATCCCTAACTACAGTATGCATGCAAACAAGAACAACAGGTGGATATTTGTTTCAATGATTTCTTTGCAGGCATAATCAGTCTTCCTTTATGCTCCTCCAAAGAAATTCAGATTACAACAGAGTGAAAGTCTAACATTGACTTAATGAGATTTTTGGAGGATGAGTTTCCATGGTTCTAATGTTGCTCTTTCTGGTAAAACTAACTGGTGTTTAAATATTTTTAAAAGCCAAAACTAACAGAAAAGAAACACTTTGGAGCAAAAGCCATATCTTTATTATTGTTTTTTTTTTTTTTTTTTACTTTAGCGGTGAGTTAAATGGATTAATGGGTCATTTCAAGAAAAAATCGGCTCTACAGGTTGAACTCTGTAGTATCAGAAGGTGAATATTTTACTCACCGGAAAAGAATAATGGTGAAGTCATCAGAAAAATGGGCTGACTGATGTGGATGAAGAAATTAGCAAGTCAGCCACTTTCCTTCCCCGCTGGAATCCATACAAGATTTTAACCAGACAAATGGCTTCAAAGGAGCTGCTGTGACAGAAAAAAAATCCTTGTGTCACTTTGGCCTCATTAATTTCCTCTGATTTACAAGCAGGAAAGTTGAAGCCTGCAGTTCCTTTGATCTGTTTTGAGAAATTACCACTGTGTGTGTGATTGTTTATGGGTCATTTTTAACTTTCAGGCAACTTCCAGAGTGTCGTCAGGGAACAAACGTAAAGCTTGCTGAAAGCACGGATTCATTGTAACTGTTCATGGAATCAGAATATTTGATTTGTGCCAAATAAGTAAGGAGGCGTACTTTACATGATTTGAAAACGTCCCTAACTGTACGCTAATGAAATGTAAACTTTTAACAGAATATATTCAGTTTTGTTATCATGATCCAAAACCCCAGGATCTCCCTGAACACTTCTTACACTGTTGACAAAACTTGAAGAAAACTAATTCTGTGAAAATTGTTTAGATGAAAATAGAGCAAGCTGCCATGATGAAACAATCTCCTTTTTATACCGAGTGATAAAATGACTTTTCTGAGCTAAAGTTTTAGTAATATTTTTATGGGGTCACTCAGTTCAAGGTGAGTGAATCTTCATCGTTACAGACAAAGAGTCTGCATAAAGAGTCTGCATAAAGAAAACATTCAAAACTTTAAACATATTTTCTTCTCATGTTTTTATTCAAATTCTTACTAACTAACTTTGACATGTGACTAAGATCACATGCAGAAGGTAGTCCAGAGAATGAAGATGTTAATATTTTAACCGTGATGGTTGTGTGACTTCAGCTGAAATTCCTTGCATGTTAACTATGCACCTTGGAAAAATCCCTCCATCTCCTGCATGGATGATGAATGCCGCAACGTCATCTGTTTTTGACTACATGACTTTAAAAAAGGCCCAGTGGGGCCTCTAAAATATTCTTTGGAAGCTTGGTCCCTTGTCCTTTTGCATCTAAAAATAGTTATTCATTACTTTGGCTGACGGTTTGGAATATTTGTCATTCTTCAGAAATGATTGGGGACCACTTAACCCAAACATGTGGTTTACATTTATCTGTCTATATGTTTCCAAGACCTCAAATTCTTTCAGTAATTGTATAAAAGAAAAAAAAGCAGCAGATGGAGAATTTTCTACATTCTTGTTCTATGAAACCTACAGACTGGGGAAAGTGAAACATATGTCTGTCTTTGCTGGAAAATAGTGGCATATGCAATATTTATGTGTGATGACACAAACTTTTAGGGAAGAAATTTCAGGATGAGATCACCATAATGTTAGAGTTTCAGACAGAACACTAGATTCCCAAAGTGTAACAGATTAAAGGAAGGACTGTCGAGACTAGTTCCTTCAGCCTTTGCTTTGATGACATGCTTCAGTTGGTGTCTATAGGGATATCAAGCGCTGGCTGCCATGGTAAATTCCCTCTAATTGAAGTGCCAGTTAAATTTGTGGGTATCTGCAGAGGCCACAGGGTGTTGTAATCCCTAAAAATAACCCTCAGGGTCAAAGTGTATGCACGCATTGTGCCACTGTGCTGTTTGAAGTGTCTGATAAAAGCCGTCTCTTTTTTGTAAGAGGTCAAAAACTTTCAAAACTGTTTTTCTGCTTCCAACGGAAGCCTTCTCCTTGTCAAGAGTGATTTAGTAACACTCCTTCAGAAAGATGTATAAACTTTGGGTGGTATCAAATTAAAAAAAAAAAAAAGAAAAAACCTGGATCTGTCAGTGACTTGAATGATGTCTCCCCCGTTTTCCCATTCACAGCCAAATTCCTCACATTCCTCCATTCAGCAGAGGTCAGACAAGACAAAAAGAGCAGGAGCTCCAAAGTGAGAGAGATATCCGGAACGTGGGTGGTTGGGGAAATGATGAAACAAGTGAGTCTGACAGTGAAAACCCTTTATTCAGGACCAGCCCCCGTCAGAGCCCCGGACACACACACACACCTTCTCCATTACCCCATATGGCATCATCTGATGACAATACACAGAAGGTCTGCTGCGTTATTACTTGTTTCCAGGCATACTTTCTCTGGGTTAAAGTTAATCTTCCCAGAATTGATAGAAAAACACAATCTAAAGCCCACAAGGATTAATATATTATTAGCTCATTTTACTGCATCCTGGTGGGTGGGAACCGAACTATCAGTATCTTTCAGAAGGAGGAGGAAAAAGCTGGTGGCTTCTTGGAAACTCTGCAGCGTCACCCTGCAGAGGCACTTTGATCCACCCTGACAATGCAGTTGAAAATGAAGCCAAACCATCTACTGAACAAAGTGGGATAATGATGCTCCAATTAGATGGAATTTACAGTTTGTTAGCTGACGCTTTGGTTTGGAGTGACTTAATCCAAGTGAGTAAGTTGTGACTTGAACAGAAACTTCAGCAGCTTTAATAGTGTCTTCTGCTGACATTCCTAGTAGGAATGTGCAGAGTTTGACTGTTTTTATGAACCAAACTTAAAGCAGTCACATCTAATTGGTGCCCATAACATCGCAACAATTGCCAAGTGAACATCTGGAAAACATGAAATGTGTGATTCTTCTACAACCTGAGTCACCATAGTTGTTGTTGAATTTGGAGTCAGAACTTAAAGAGTAAAAAAAGGAAAGCAGGCAAAGTTAACTCGTAAAACATATTGCTTTTCTTGTTTGCACTTTCATTTCTTAGCCTTTGCATGTATAACATTTATTGGTAGTTGTTTTTTTTTTTTCTTTTCTTTTTTTTCCAAAGGTTTAACCCCAAAGTTTTAGATCTACGGAGATCCATTGTAGGCTTGGAAAATGTCTGCTATTCTGACATTCATAACCATTACAGATAAGATGGCAAAAGTCAATAAGAGTTCTGACTCAAACTTTATAAACCCACAGTGTTTTTAATCTTTTTCCATCGGTGATGCTGTTTACATCCTGCCAACGTCAATCTGTTAATACTCAAACACATTACTGATCAACTGGTTCATGAGACACCTCAACAAACTAAAAGTAGTCCAAGTCAAACATTGTGATGTTTGACATAAAAATCTTCAGAATCATTATCGTCGCCTAAAAGGTTATTATAAACATGAATCACAATTAAAAGCATGAGTCAAATTCAACCATCCACTGTGACGGTTAAATGCGTTAGGCCTCAACCAAACTCTAAATGTAGACTTTTAGCTTGTTAAGTGTAATAAAAGCACAAATGAACACTTGCCTCAAGGCAATAACCCCCTATATAGTTATATTTGGTGTGCATGGAAAAAAAAACAAAGAAAAACAAAATCCTTTTTTAGAATTTTAGGAGCTTTTTTGGCTAGTTTTACTAATTTCTGAGTCTTTTTTGGAAGCTGATCTGCAGTTTACAACTAAAGAAAAAGCAGCCCTCTCCTTAATCTCACTGAAAACTATTTTAGTTTATTTACAACATGCTGTGGAAAAGACCAAGAGGTTCCCTGACAGGAAAGTAACTCATTTTCACAATATGTACATAGCACTGAAAGTGGTTATTTCTTTTCAAGTCCTGCAAAACGGTTCTCACTAACTTTGAACCACAAAAAAGGAGCAGGGAAAATACTATCTTTAACTGGTGGCGACCAGTTATTATGAAACACAAAAAACTGGACATTAGACTGACCACAAAGAATGTATTCACCTTACAGCTGGTGAGCATGACATTTTAAAATATAAGGGTTATTTATTATGCTGAGTAAACTAAAATGGTCAGACTGTAATATCAAGTAAGTAAGAAAGGAAGTAGCAGCAATGCTACTTGACAATCTATTAGCTGGTGTTTGCAAAGCATATAATACAGGAGCTCCATTCATTTTCTTGGAGATGATTGGCTGTAAATCCCAAAGTGGAAGTTAGAAAGATGTTAGCTTTTGTGGTAGCGCTAGCACTGTTTCCACTGTATTTCAATGTGTATTGAAATATACTGGTATTATAGCTGTGAAGCTACTGCAGTCATGTAATGTTTAGTCCAAACTATCCATTGAGGTTTTTGGGAGGAGAATCAGAGAATTTGTACATTTTTAAAAAAAATATTGTTGATTGTTTTCTTTCTGTTTGAAAATGTGAAAGATTTGGTGACACATAACGGTGAAGTTGCAAATCTTAGCCAGTTTACAGCATCTGTCTGAACCTGCTTATTCTGGATCCAAAAGGCAAATTCAGAACAGTACAAAAGATTTTGGTCATTATTGTTTTTTGTGGATTTTTTGTTTGTTTATTGTGTTTGTTTTTGATTAATGTCTTTATGTTAACTGAACAAGAGCATTTGACCAAAACTCACCTCAATTTTGATGAATAAGTTTCAAGATTTGAAGTGAGGTCTCCTATTGTTTACATTCACTCTGGTAATGTCAAATTGACCTAAGTAGCAAATAAAGGTGTTAAAATGTGAAAAAGAAAAAAAAAAACTTTATGAAAAGATTCAGGGTTTGTTAACATGTTGACCTTATTTTTCTCTTTCTTTCTTTTGTATGTTGCCACAGATTTAACTATATGACTAATCTAAAAAAATGAACATGACTGGATCATCCTTTTTCCATCCAAAGTGTTGAATTTCAAAGATGCAAACTGACGTGAGTTTGTCTTTTGAAAAGTAAACAGTTGAATTTCACAATCTTAACCTTTCACTTCTTGGCAAAGCTGAATAACTTGTAGAGCTATTTTTGTCTTTCTCCTACCAGGAAGTTAGTGTTAAATATTTCAGAAATAAACAGTGTTGTTCCACATTTTCCTCAAAAGATCATTTTGAAAAGATAAATAGCAGAAGTAAAATTTATTGGTGGTTTCAGCAAACATTATTTAATTCAATTTTGTTGCTTCCAACTATGGCAGAAAGCCACTCTGCTTCTGTTTGTTCAGTTTGATGACATTTTTAAGATTGTTGATCATTAATCTGTAATGTCACTTTTTATTGTGTCCATAAGCACAAAGGTACATTTGAAGATGACTGGAGAAAAATAAAGGGATTTCAGGAGGCAAACTTCCATTATTTTATTAATAAACAAAATTTTCTTCCTTCTCCTGTTTTTGACACTATTTCCTTTCCAATATCTTTCGAAAAGTTTGCTGTGTGTTGAGATGGAGAGGAATTTTATGTTTTCTAGGACTTCATCTTGTTCGATATAAGATCGATTTCATTCAGAGTTACCTCAGCAAACAAAGAAATGTGGAGCTTGTTCAGATAAAGTGGGGTGAGGAGGGGAGGCTGGACGGCGTGGGCGTCGAAGCGGCAGCTACGGCTGATGACTCAGGTGATGTGTCATACTCCAAGCTATAAAAGGGAACTTTTACATTTTGTCCACACAAACACAACCACACACACGTACAGTACTCACACTGGACTCAGAGGGACTTTTGTTTACTACAGCAGGAGCCTAAAGATGAAATGTAAGTTTGTTCATCATACTTTTAGAGGAAAACATCATGTGTGTGTTTGTTTGTGTGCGTGCGTGTGTGTGCAAGAGGGAGTGTGTTTGTGTAGAGGAGGTGGTGGTAGTGATGCGGGTGTGGGGTGGAGTGGTATTCACTACACGTGGTCTTAACTTTTACTTTTCGCCTGTGAATGTTTGAGAGTGAGAGTCAATGAAAGAATGAATGAATGAGATGTTTTAGTTCATGACTGAAGCATGAGAAGTGTTTTTTTTATTTAATGTGGAATCTGAATGACCCACTGTTTGGCTTCAGCTTGGCTGTGATTGGATAATCCTTTGTGTGCAAGATGGTGTGTGTGTGTGGAGGTGTGTGTGTGTGTATGGGTGTGTGTGTGTGTGTGTGTGTGTGGTAGGGATTTCCCCAAATACTTCCAACAAGAACTAAATTGGTGTATTTTTCTTTCCTCAAAACATCTGTGGTGAAATATTCTCCTTACTTAGCAATGAATTTTCACTGAAATCACTCTTATTGTGTCTGTAAAATCCATTTTAATCTTCTGTTTGTTAGGGTACTCATTTAAACAACTTTATGTAAACTGAACTAATTTAGCCGCTCCTAACAACAAATCAAAACTACATGAAAAGGTAGGCTTTTTACCAATCAACTTTCACTGATGTGTTAAAAAGTTCAAAACTTAGTGAAACTGAATAAGTGACATGATTGTAGTGATTCAGTGAGTGTCATGTAAATCAGGGAACTTGTGGGTTTCATCCTGCCAGATGGAGCACGCTCTGTGTTTGGTCTTGCGTCATTAAGTGGACACAGTGTTGGTGTTAATTGGGGGATGGACTCCTCACACATCGTGTTGGTCACTGAAAGCAGCAGCAGTGACTGGCTTTGTGTTTGTGCTGCACGGCTTTGGTAAGAAAGTGAGGCTGGTGATGTTGTGATGACTCCTCTGTTTTGTTTTCTAGCAAAGTGAAGAAAACAAAATGTGGTTTTGGGGAAATTTACAGGTCCAAACTTTTATGTGGTGGTGAAGTTTTGCATTGTGTAATGGCATAAAAGCAGGATTCTTCTTCAGTTTTCAGAGACTTTGGTTGAATGAATCTTTATACAAGTAGTGTTTTGATGTATTTTCCTTTAAGTTTTTGATAGATTTTAAGGACATATGGTCATTTTCTTTCTTATCCATCTGGTTATAATACCTGTCATAATGTTAATGTTGCACAAGTCATGGTGACGGTTGAATAAATCAGAAGAAAAAGACTAATCAAGAAAAGTGAGTCACTCCTGCAGACAGCGATGTCATCATTGCACATCACCAGGACACTTAAAGTAATCTGTCCTGTAGCCACATCGATCCTGACTCCTGTGATGAGTCAGCACTTAGCAGATTGCCCCTAGTGATCAAATGTGGTACTACAATTGAAAATACACAGCAGTCAAGAAGCTTGTTTTTTTTTCACCTCTTTGTCTCCATAACTGCTGACGCTGTGAATACGCCATGACTCATGCGAAAGCCGGTGGCTCAGCTTCTTTTATATGTGGTATCATCCAGATGGGGGTCAGAGAAATGAAGACAGAGCAACGATTAGAAGGTTGCATTTGGACTTGTGTCCGGGATAGAGTTATACCCTGTAGTAACGTTACACTGCATGTGTCAACCGTGGTTATAGGGCAGGAAACAGAACGCTGCTACTTGAAACTGTGGCTGCTCACATCTATCCAGTTACTCAGACATGACTTAATATGATCAATATCCACTTTTTACAGGCCAAGGCAGGTGGTTTTGGATTATTTTCACCTTTTTTATAGAACCAGAGATCTCAGCTTTCTTGACTTGCATACAAATCAACAAACTGCAGAGAGATGAAGGTCATTAGTTTTACTCACTTCAACAATAAGAGTCAATAATGTCAGACAGCTGAATAAACTTTCACTTACTTAATCATGACATAAGCCTCTGTAACTAAGCAAAAAGACATCACAGGATAGTGAACAAATGAGGGACTGCATGACACAGCATGATGCATTTCTCTGTAATTGTAATGTGAAACCAGAGTCATACTGAAAACATGGAAACTCCAATTATGGAATAACAGAAGTGGTGTTTTTTATAATCAGATTAAATGTATTTAAACCTTTTTTTCTTCAAAACTGTAAATTTAGAACCATCATCTACCAGGATGTAGATATAGCAAGCAAAAAAAAACTGACTGATTTAACAACAATTGTCTATTTGCATAACGTAACACTGAGTTGCATTTCTCTAAACTTCTTTTCAAAATGGGAAAGACAAGAGAGTACATCATTCAACTGAGGTAAATGTGTGTTGAAGTATTCTGCTTCCATAAACTTGCCCATATATAGAGTCAGAGCAGCAGTTATAACATTAAAAACTTCTCATGATGTGACTAACTTGGCTCTTGCCACCACTCATGAGCTCAGTCATAGTGAGAACGTAAGGGAGGTAATAAAAATCTGTTAGATAATTACAGCAAAGGGTGGTGCCTTGGGGTCATTTAAATCCAAGCTTTTTGTTTCTAAGCTTGATTTTGCATCTGTATATTTGAGGAAATCACCAGTTTGCATGATATAAGCTGTGGTTGTAAGCAGAAAGATTGCTTGTTTCATAGAAAAAGTTGTGGTTTTGTCCACCTGAATAATTTGATGATAATGCAGTGATGCTAAAGGAAGTGTGTGTTTTAAAATCCACCAGCCAGTTTGTGTCTGTTTTCTGTTTGGTGCAGACCAGAGCGGGGATTTTCATCGAGTTTATGGCTGGAAGCAGCTGCCTGTTGCTGATTAAACCCAGAACCCGAAGTTACAAACTGTCACACAGAAGCTGCAAGTCAAGGAAGTTAAACTGCTAAAAATTGAGGAAAAAGGAGTCGGTAGTTACTAATTTACTACTAATACTGTTTCATGCCACATTAATGTTGCATATTTTACATTTAACAACAAGAGCCAGCTCACAGCAGGAGCGTGGAATTAAAAACTGTAAACATTAGAAAAGCATTAATTTATGAAAGTCAAAGCCAAGACTTCTTTGAAGCGAACAGAGCACCTGTTCATGAGTCGATTCGCTGTCCTTGAGAGCAAAAGCAAAGAGAGCAGAGGAAATAAGGCGTCCACTGAGCACACACAGGAAACTCCAGTGTTTGTTTGTCTGACCCAGCAAAAAAAAAAAAAAAAAAAAAAAAAAGGGGGCACGAACTCAAACGGAAACTGCGGAAGCGGGCGATTATGTGAGACACTGCACGCACTTGTTTGTGTTTCATGTTTGAGTGAATGTGTTCTGACGAAACGGCCTGCTCTGCACATCAAAGACGGCCCATTCACTCTGCCTCTGAAGCAACTTTACTGTGAGCCGTAATGCTGTCACAGCTGTTTACTCAGCCAGATACATGACTGTACACTGCTCTGCCTCTGGATGTTTTTCTTCAGGTTTTTTTTTTTCTCTCCGTCTCTTTAGGTTTTTGCTGATTTCTTTCTCAGTAATTTTCCAACTGTTGACTGAAGGTATTCCAGTTTTCCAGTGTGTGTCCCTTTGCTGACTGAATACTCCTTCATTACTGCTTGAAACCAAGAAAGCAGCTGATAACAAATAGCTTCATTTTGAATTATTTTAAATGCCTGGCTAGACGTTAATCTGAAAGAGTTTCTGTTTGTGATTTAGTACTCTATTTAGTTTGGATGCAGTGTTGAACATTTGTGGTGCAATCAAACCGCAAATTTATTCAGTGTAAATAGCAAGAATTTTAATTTCCAGATGTCTTCTCACCACAAGTGCATGCCTCTGAAATTTCTGTCAGACTGAATAGATTTTTTAAAACTGGAGGTTAATGTGACTCATGTTGACAAATATTTGCTGAAACATTTTACGATTCCCCTGATAAGGGACTTTATCTTGTGCTCTACATTTTTGCAATCCCTCTCCCACATAATGTGGGTAGCTGGAGCAAACAGAGAAGGAAAAAAACTTTGAGAAAAATCTCAAAGTTTGTGACGTCATTCTAGTGGACAATCAGGCCAAAGGCAAAGCATGCACAACACTGAATCATATTTGTAGCTAATCTATTTTAGCATTAGATTACAAAATAAAGAGGTCAAGCTTCCTAGCAAACAAAAGCTTTTTAGATTTAAACTGTAGCATCCTGTGCACTAGTTACATGTGAATAAATCAGATGCATTCAATAGATTAAAATTCAAGAGCTTCTCATTAGAAATCATCTCTTGAAAGTTGAATATTGTAGATTTTCAAAATTTGTGGATTCAAGCTACAAATCCAGATTTTTTTAAATTATCTTAATTTCAGTGTAGTCTTTACACTAATATTCATGACAAATGAGTGGCAGAGCATAGTCTGAAGCTTAATTTAGTGCTACAGCATATTTGACCAAGTCAAGTTTAAAATTTTTCAGAAATTTCAAGACTCCTGTAAAACATTTTATCAAAAAGTCTCTCACTTTAATAATAATAAAAAGTTGCTTTTGTTGTTTCAGACCTTTGACCTTTTCTAGAAATTAGATTTGGACCATTGAGCATGAAGTTTGAGAAAACATTATCTACAAATACATCTTTGTGATATTATTCACGTCTAATTCACCATTAACATGAAAAATGGATCAAGGAGTCAATAATAAGCTTCAAAGTTTACATGAACGTCTTGTTTTTCATTTACTGCATTGATTTTCATGTAAAGTCGCTGGCACAGTTCTTGAACCTCCTACTAACTCCTAAGATATTTAGCAGCTGGAGAACAAATGAACATTTAGAAATTGAAAGAGTTATGTTGAAAATAAAAGGGTAACCACTGTGGCAACCTCCTGCCTTTAAGTAAACTCATAAATTAGACTCATTTTAGTGTCTGGGAAGCAGTAAAAGTGTCTGAACTGGCCCAACACCCTTGACAAAGGAGATGTTTTCTTTCCAAAGAGCACAGCCCAAGGCGTCAGTCTGCTGATGTCATCACATGCAGACTAATCTGAGTCAGAACGGTGGGCTTGCTTGTCTCTCTTGCAGCAAGAGAAGGCTGAAAGCACGCTCTAAAAAAAACCCTGCATAGCTCACATTCCATCAGCATGACCTAACACATCTAACGGACAAGCCTTTTCTTTGTTGATTTGAGGTTTGGGGTTTTTAAGCATAAATCAGTGAATAGGTTTACAGACGAGGAGCTAATCTTGATGTGAAAGGTATTTCTTCGAAGACAAGTGATTAATGATTAAGAATATTTAAAGTACAGGATTCAAACCATTAATTCTCAGATGATTTTTTTCTCTATTTGGATTCATCAAACGCAGAATGAGATGTTTGACCTGATAAGTCTTTGTTAAAACTTTAGCCTGTTCTTTCAGATCTTACTGAAGTAACACAAGTTGTTTTTAAAGTGTTTTTGGAATATTCAAATGTAAGCACAATAATGTCACTAAACAATTTATAAACTCACAAGAAATAGTGACAAATTCACTTTATTAACCCTAATTAAACATTTCTTGATGATGTACCATTTAAATAAACCTGAGAACATTTTTGAAAAGCCAAAGCATTGTTTATGCTTGTCTTGATGGTCCATCTGCTGTAATCCACCCATTCCAGTGTGATGCATGAAGTATTTGCAGATGACACTGCAGACTGTCTGCACAGCAAATGCTCTGACCCCACCTCAATGCCCAGCAGTTGTTGTTTGAGTGGAAACATGACCAAGCCTGCAGGGAAATGAAGTCAAGTCAAGTTTCCGATGCTTTACATCCTAAAAGCATCATACAGTCACCAGTTATAGTGAAAGTAATAAATATTGCATTTTGTCAAATCAAAATCATCAAGTAAGTCAACATCAGATATGTTGGTCAATGTTCCACAGATGCCAAAGTAGTAAGAAGCTGCATATTTTGCATCAGTTTTAGATATAGTCTTGTGGTTTTACATGTTTTTGGGACCAACATGGGGCCAGTGTGTAGACCTCTACCTATCAATGCTCTATAATTTACATGAATAAAATATTTTCGTTTGGGGGAGACTAAGGCACCATAACTGGCTCCAGGCCAGGGGACCTTGTTCTTCCAAATTCAGCCCTAATTACACCTGCTTCATGCTTGCAGAGTCACTCGGCAGTCAGTGAGCCAGGGAGAGGTTCCCAGTTTATTCACAGGGTCACATAGTTATACATGTATAGTGAGACCTAATGGCAGATTTAGAGAAGCCCAATTAACCTATTAAATGTGTTTTTTTACACTGCGGGAGGAAGCCAGACTACAGAGAATGTCTAAACTCCATAAAAAATCGGCCCCCAGGGGCCTGGTGAACCTGTAGTTCAACCACATTTCATTATACGTGAGTTGAGCTCTTTATGCCGTGTTTAGGCTTCCCAGAAACACGAGCCATGACTGGGCAGAATCTGTTTGTGTTTGACGTTTCTGCTCTCTAAACATCCGTCCATGTCACAGAGCCTTTCATCCTGTCACAGAGATCAAACGTCTCACAGCTCTTATCTGATTTTTTGAATGACTGTAAATGTCTAGATGACAGAGTACTTTAAAGTTATCTGATAAAACCGTTAATGCTATAAACAAGTGCAATGTAGCAGCAAAATAAATGTGAATGGTAGCTGGAGTTTTTAAAGTGCTTGACCCAGTTCAAGTGCTGTACAGTGTTACTGCTGCTTTGGCAGCAACTAGCTTTAATTGTCAGCCAAACGGCCTTCTTACTGTCGTGACAAACTACAAGCTGACTGCAGCTGCCTCAGAGCTAATCTTGTGCGTCATGAGGTGTAGAAATGAAAACAAGCGTCGATCCAGTCTTGTGGTTTTTTTACTCTGAATCACAACCACAGCACTTCTGGGTAAAGGAGAAGAGAGGAAATCTAAGATGTGCCGCTGGCCGATGCAGCGTTGCACACACCTGTCTGTGCAGCTGTGTGTACAACCACAGCTGGATGACAGTCAGTCAGTTGGACTGGACTTGGTGGATTCTTTTGAAGGAGAACCATTCCTTTGTTGTCACAAACGAGGCTTCAATGAAACCAAAACAGTTCTCCATGGCTCATTGTGTGCGCCTCTCTCCTGTCTTTGCAGTTCTTCCTGAGACTTCCTCGTTCCTGTTCCACCTGCTGCTTCTGACTGAGCTGTTAGTCCGATCTTCATCTCTTCCCATCCGCAGCTCCTCCCACTGTGGATTTTTTGGATCAATGATCCACCAGGTGGAAAGTTTGATGAACTTATCGAGAAAAATCCATCAGCTGGTAAGGCTTATTTCGAACTTCCTTGATCTCTAGCTTGACAGTTATTCAGTTATTATTTTTTTAAACCTCTGAATATTTGTTAACTTACTAGAATTTCACTGACATAGCAACAGTTTGGCAAGAAACGAAATATAATTTCCTACTAGGAATCAGGGAAAGTTCTGGGATTTGTCACCTTTACTGGCATATCGACCAAAAGAATTATGTTTTTTTTTTTTTTTTTTTAACTTTTACTTCTTATTGTGTTTTGAATAGAGAACAGAAGAACTCGAACACTTTGAAGATGCCAAAATCACGCTGGATAGCCTTCCTGACTTGTATCACACTGCTGGCCATCTTAGGTCATTGAAGGTATAAGACTATAAAGATAAAAGATTGAAACAGCTTATCTCGTCTCTTCATTCCTAAATAAAATATGTGTTTTATGTGCCTGCAGGTTAATGAATCCCTCACTCAGATGTACGGATACACTCAGTCCTTCAAACTGCATATCGACTGGTTGAAGGTCGCTAAAGAAAATGTCAGTTTGCCCTTCCAGACAGAAGAGGGCGCCAGCTCTCACCTTCTGCAATTGTCCAACCTCATTGGAAAATGTCTTCATCCGGTAGGTCCTCCTGCATTTATTCAATTACGTTATGTGAAATTTTTCTGTGAAACCAAAGTACAGAAATTATAGATATTGTAGCACAGAAACTGTCAATGTATTCTTAATTAAATAATCCCAAAGGATGGTGAAAAAATAGAAATGTAATATATGTGCAAAAAACATCTTTGGGTAAAGTTAAAAGAAATGCAACACGTGTATTAAATATAAATATAGTAAATGAGTGTAAAAACTAAAAAATTGCAAAAATGTCAAAATAACTGTTATTTTAACACTTTTTTGTAAGTGGCTACAAGGCATATTAGAAGTTTTTATATTTATATTTTATATTTTTATTAAGTTACGATTATGATTATATTATTTTTTATATATTCATATTCTTATTTACTTATGCCACACCTTCATTTTTTTCTGTCACCATAGTTGAATATTTATGCATTTGAATCAATCTGATTTCCTTTCTTCTTTTTGTTTTTTAGCAAAACAAAGAGGCTCTTCCATCAGTGGCACCCAACCTTCCTGTTGTCTCCAACGCCTTTGATGCCCTTGTGTACTCTGTAGAAATTTCTGACAGGTTAAAAGTTTTCTGTGGGTGGTCAAAAAGAGTCTTACGGTACTTCCATAAGCATTCTTAAAAACAAAAAAGAAAAAAGGTCTTGCAGGCCTTTCGGAGGCAGCCCTGCTATTCTAGACAACATAAAGCCTAACGGGGCATTGAAACATCTTCCACAATGAAAACCACTGTTAACTCCAGAATGTTTGAAAGCGATATTATGTCATGTTAGTGGACTACCTCAAGATGGCAGCGTTAGGTAATCTGCTGTGGCGGTGCTGACCCAAACATCTCAGCAGCAACACATCGGTGCCTAAATAAGGATAAAAATACATTTTATTAACTTTATTATCCACTTTTTTCTAAGCCGGTCTGCAGTTTAGAAATGTGATTTTCCAAAAGATTTCCCATATTGACAAGACTGTATAAAAACTCATCAAGACAAATTCACAAAAAAACGTAACGTTTTAGGCATTTTTTTTCTTTTTCTCTTAATACTCTGCAAAAATGTCATTTTGCTTAGTTTTATGAACAGAAGTGAATTAGTGAGAATAAGGAAACTGTCTGGCAGCTTCATTCACTCTAGACATGATATATAGATATTTTCTAAATAATTTAAGAATAATTTTACCATGCTTAATGAAAAGCTACTCTCTCACTGCATTGATGATATTAGGCATCAATCATCATAGAGGATGGACAAAATTATTTCCTGTGCTTTTTTTTCTTCTGAATTTATGTGAAAAGTATTTTTAGACAAAAAGTTTTAGAAATAGATAAACTGAGAAGATACAGAAATTAGAGTCTATTTTTCTTAGACCATTTTGCATATATCTAAACAACTCCCACTGGAAACAAACAAATATGCCCAATTTTTTATTATTTTTCCTGCACTTCTGCTATCATTATGCATCAGCTGTGTGCTGTTTGATTACTAATCAATAAGAAGAGGTTAAAAATGTTAGTTTCAGTTGTTTTACCAGAACTTCCAGCCTTGCTCAGACTGTTCTTTGCTTGAATGTAGAACTTTTGCTGATACCAACATCACTAACCATGAGCGTGGCATTGACTGTTTCACCATTTGATTGAATGTTTGCCAAATGGAAAGAAATGTCTGTTTAGAATATGTACGATGAATAATGTTGATCTAAAGCCTCTTAGTGCTAGTGGCATCAGGACCATCTCCATATGATGTGACTGAGATCAGTGGTGCATTGTTTACAAAGTATTTCTTTGAACAGGTTGCCATATGAATTTCTTTTAAGAGAAAGCAGAATGTAGGCTAATCTCGTAGGCTTGAGGAAATGTATATTTTTCTTTTACATGTAGCCATTTGAACTGTACTCATGCACTGTGCGAGGTAGTGTCACCTGCGACCTTTACCCCCACTGAGACTGTTTACACTTCTGCCAGGTGTTGATCAGAATGATGAACTGATGGATAAGAAATATGGATTCTGTAACAACTCTTTTGTTATATTTTTTTAACCTATTTAGAATGCTATTTATCAGTTTTTATATTTTGTATTTCAGCTTTGAGATGCAGGCATCTCATTTTTTTATAAATATTGTTTTATGTCATATATAATATTAATATTAATGTATTATTGTTATTGTAACTTATGCTATTTATATGATTATAATGTATTGGTTTTATATGTTTAATGTAATTAATAAAATAAATGAAACATAAAGATTGTTTCAGTGTGCTGAATAAATAATGGACTGATACAACAAACAAACAAAACCAAAAGCTATAAGTGACTTGAAGTCAAATATATTATAATTTTAACTCCAAAATTATCAAATATAGACATTTATTTTAAATCACTGTGTAAAAATGCATTTATCAGGGAGCCTCATACATAATTTTACAATACTACTTAAAATCATATTTATTATGTCAACAAATATTGTGTGGAGGTTAAGACACATTTATTATTTTGAAAATATGATACATTTGTAACAAAATCAACCAAATTAGCTTGTATGGTACAATTTAAATGCATAATTTGAAGATTTAATTGAAAATTAGTTTTTGGTAGAATGGTGGAAAGAATCACTTAACACTTTATGTCAGGAAGTAGCTCTGATTGTAGACTAAGCTGTTAATAAACTTTGTCAAAAGTCAAAAGTACATTAAAAATGTAAAAGTAGTCAAAATTAGGAAGTTTAGGATTTTATTTTATCAAAAGACAATGGAGTTTATAACCTTAATCTTCTAGTAGAACTGACTGAACAAAAAGCATTGGAGTTACAGGTCAACTGTATGGAAATGTGACTCCTAGTGGTGAAAACCTGAAGTTTCAACCAATTATATCTCCAATCTCTGGGATTGTAACACAATGGGAAAATGTCTGTGCAACAGTAGCAAAGTGACAGGCAATAACAGCTAATCAACTTACACAAAGACAGAATATAAAAATATATAAACCAGAATAAAGAATAAAAATCCTGTGCAATAAAGGCAGCATTTCAGCATAAATGTTGCATAGTTATAAAAAAATATTCCAGAGGAATACGCAACTGAGCTGGTTAATTAAAAAAATGCACAATGTACTTTGAGCTTTAAAAGACAGACTATTTAAAAGATGACTGTAGGACTGCATGAGTGAACAGGGGAACAGAGTTACATAACACCAGCGTGTCAATGAAGGACCTCAGACAGATGATCTCACACACAGACAGACTTTCATTGTAACAGAGTAAGCTGTGTAGAGTACATGTAGGCCGAGGCCACAAGCGACAGCTGACACTGGGATTTACAAATCACATGGAGTCTGGGTGTTAGAGGAAAATCCTTCCCCTGAACACAGAGTGAGAGAGAACATGCTTCTGTGTGCAGAGAGTGAGAAGGATGTGCAAGAATTTACTGGCTGACAGAAGCCAAATACAGACGACTCTAGAGGAGCCATATTACCGTATTTGCAATTTGAAGGGAACACTAAAACCCCAATGCACTAAACACAGTAATCCTTGAGGTTTAAATATCTGCTTTTTTTTTTTTTTTTTTTTTTTTTTTTTTTTTTTTTTTTTTACTTTATTTTTGAAAAGGATTTTATACAAATCAAGTCATAACAGTATACAATGAAATAAAAATAAAATAAATAAACATACAAATGGATAAAATTGAATGTCACAACCAGGACCGTAATCGACACTCAAAAAAAAAAACAACAAAGAGGTCACCAAGGGAGGGGAACAGTTATATCATACAAAAAGATAAGACTTAACTGACAAATAACTGATAAACGGGTTACAGTGTATGTAAAGTTCTGTGAGGAGTCAGGCGGGTGGGAGTTTGTTTCCATATTTACCAAGACCTGCCAGGCTACTCAACACCTGGCTCCTCATACCGCACCTGATGAAGTAATAATGGAACTCAATTTATTCTCGAGTTCCTATAAGTTAACCATTTCGACCAAAATTTTTTAATTTTGTTTTCCTGAAGTCTGATGGAGAAGGTGAGCCTTTCCAACTCCCAAATTTCTTCAACGATCGCTGTCCAATCCCTCAATGTCGGTGAGGTCCTACTAAGCCACTTTCTTGTAATTGATTTTTTCCCTGCAATCAATAAAATTTTCAACAAGTACTTATCCTGAGTGCTGAGTTCTTTTGGTATATTACTTAAATATATAGTTTTAAAATTGTGTTCAATTTCGAAACCAAGAATTACACTTATCTCTTTAGATATCTTTGACCAATAGGAATAGATCAATGGGCAATCCCAAAAAATATGAAAGTGGTCAGCCATTACATTATTACATCGTCTCCAACAAAGCCCAGCCTCAGCTCTACCGGACTGGGTAAATGTTCTTCTGGGGGTAGTGAAAAATCTAACAATATTCTTCCAAGAGAATTCTCTCCAACATCCTGAGCTGGTGGTGGTGGAGTTAATTTGGCATATGTTTAACCATTCATCCTCTGTCAGTGATATTTTTGCCTCCCTTTCCCATGATATTTTGATATAAAATGTTGATGTTTTTTTAATAGCTTCTAGGCATGTATATAGTCTGGACAGCTTTTTCTTGCAGGGTTTATCTTTGTAAGCATCATTGAAGACGTTAATGAGGTCTTGATCATATTTCTCCGATATTTTAATGTTCTTATTAAAGTGGTGCCTGAGCTGCAAATATCTGAAAAAGTCTCGTTTGTCAAGGTCAAATTTTTCTTGTAGTTGTTGGAAACTATCCAGATCGGTTCCAGAGGAAATCACGCAGTATGATGTAATGCCTTTTCTGGTTAGTTGATTGAATTTTGAGTCAAGTTGTGCTGGTACAAAATCCCTATCAAGTTCAATCCATCTTAATAACCTAGTTTTCCTCTCTAAAAGTGGGTTGCGGAACTCTCTAAACCAGATGCTGAGGGGGACTTTTGTAGAAGCGCTCAGCTCTTCTGAGTATCTGGTGTAGAGGTATTTATCCCCCAGCAGGGCTTGCAGGGGGATGTCGATTTGACTTAGTTCTAGTTCTTTCCATTTTGCTTCATATCCCTCTTCACACCAGTAAACCGCAAATTGTAGTTGTGCTGCTCTGTAATAATTTTCTAAACATGGGAGTGACATCCCACCTTTATCTCTTGGTAATTGTAATGTTTTATAGCGTACCCTTGGTTTCTTATTCCGCCATATAAATCTGGAGATGATCCGGTTCCACTCGTTAAACTGCTTTGTAGGGATTTCTATTGGTAAAGATTGAAAAAGGAACAACAGTTGAGGTAGAATGATCATTTTTATGATCTCTATTAGGTTGTACAAATCGAGAATCAAAGGGGCCCACCTGTCCAAGTTATTTTTGACTTTATTCGTTATAATGCCATAATTTGCTTTGTATATTTTGTTTCTGTTTCTAGTAATATTAATACCTAAATATTTCATGGTTTTTGTTTTCCAATTAAATTTGAATCGATTGCTTATATCCTCTCGCGGTAAATAGTGGAAACACAGGGTCTGAGTTTTTCCAATATTTAATTTAAAACCTGAATAAAGTCCAAATTGGTGAAAGCAGGACATGAGGTTAGGTAGACTGGCATCTGGGTCAGATAAGGTCACCAGAACATCATCAGCGTATAAACTGGTTTTGTATTCTCTTCCCTTAAAAAGGATTCCCTTAATTTCTGGATCTTCCCTAATTTTTTGAGCAAGTGGCTCTATGAAAAGTGCAAAAAGAATTGGACTCAGAGGGCATCCTTGCCGGCATCCTCGTTCCAGTGGGAATGTTCCTGAAAGGCCACCGTTTATTTTGATCCGGGCTACTGGCGAACTGTATATTGATTTTAAACAACTTATGAGAGTATTATTAAAGCCAAACCGCTGTAGGACCAGATATAAGTATTCCCATCTTACAGAATCAAACGCTTTTTCAGCATCGAAACTGATTGCTAAAGATTTCAAATTATTTCTGTTCATAATGTCGAGTAATTGTAACGTTCGCCTCACATTATCCTGTGTGCGTCTATTTTTAATAAATCCTGTCTGGTCTGTATCAATCAGTTCAGGGATGATATTTTCTAGCCTACTAACAATAATTGAAGTGAATATTTTATAATCAGTATTCAACACCGAGATAGGCCGGTATGAGCTACATTCACTTTTATCCTTTCCTGGTTTAGGTATAACAGATATTATCGCTTGTTTCCAGGATGGAGGGGTCTCACCTCCTTTAAGCACATAATTAAAACAATTTAGCAGCAAAGGTCTTATAGAATACCTAAACATTTTATACCATTCAGCTGGTAATCCATTACCACCTGGTGACTTAC